>NW_020230686.1:307500-438592 GCF_003227715.2 Harpegnathos saltator | reverse complement strand
TTGAAACTTTAAACCTTCGATATCTCCTAAACGGTTAGAGATACAGGCTTCGGACAGGTACCAAATTAAAGCCCTTTCAAACTTTCAAAACCCTACATTTTGGACTACATTTACGACTCTACTCCCAGTAGAAGCGGAGATATCGACGGAGAAGGTTGGAAACTTTAACCTTCGATATCTCCTAAACGGTTAGAGATACAGGCTTCGGACAGGTACCAAATTAAAGCCCTTTCAAAACCTACATTTGGACTACATGGACGACCTCTACTCCCAGTAGAAGCGGAGATATCGACGGATGAAGGCTGGATATCGACGGAGAAGGTTAGAAACTTTAACCTTCGATATCTCCTAAACGGTTAGAGATACAGGCTTCGGACAGGTACCAAATTAAAGCCCTTTCAAAACCCTACATTTTGGACTACAATGACGACCCTCTACTCCCAGTAGAAGCGGAGATATCGACGGATGAAGGCTGGATATCGACGGAGAAAGGTTGGAAAACTTTAACCTTCGATATCTCCTAAACGGTTAGAGATACAGGCTTCGGACAGGTACCAAATTAAAGCCCTTTCAAAACCCTACATTTTGGACTACAGTGACGACCCTCTACTCCCAATAGAAGCGGAGATATCGACGGATGAAATGGTTGGGAAAACTTTAACTTCGATATCTCCTAAACGGTTAGAGATACAGGCTTCGGACGGTACCAAATTAAAGCCCTTTCAAAACCCTACATTTTGGACTACATGGACGACTCTCTACTCCCAGTAGAAGCGGAGATATCGACGGATGAAGGCTGGATATCGACGGAGAAAGGTTAGAAATCTTTAAACTTCGATATCTCCTAAACGGTTAGAGATACAGGCTTCGGACAGGTACCAAATTAAAGCCCGGTCAAAACCCTACATTTTGGACTACATGAACGACCCTCTACTCCCAGTAGAAGCGGAGATATCGACGGATGAAGGCTGGATATCAACGGAGAAAGGTTGGAAAACTTTAACCTTCGATATCTCCTAAACGGTTAGAGATACAGGCTTCGGACTGGTACCAAATTAAAGCCCTTTCAAAACCCTACATTTTGGACTACATGGAGACTCTCTACTCCCAGTAGAAGCGGAGATATCGACGGAGAAATGTTGGAAATCTTCAACCTTCGATATCTTCTAAACGGTTAGAGATACAGGCTTCGGACAGGTACCAAATTAAAGCCCTTTCAAAACCCTACATTTTGGACTACATGGACGACTCTCTACTCCCAGTAGAAGCGGAGATATCGACGGATGAATGCTGGTTATCGACGGTGAAAGGTTGGAAATTTAACCTTCGATATCTCCTAAACGGTTAGAGATACAGGCTTCGGACAGGTACCAAATTAAAGCCCTTTCAAAACCCTACATTTTGGACTACATGGACGACCCTCTACTCCCAGTAGAAGCGGAGATATCGACGGAGAAAGGTTGGAAAACTTTAACCTTCGATATCTCCTAAACGGTTAGAGATACAGGCTTCGGACAGGTACCAAATTTAAGCCCGTTCAAAACCCTACATTTTGGACTACATGGACGACCCTCTACTCCCAGTAGAAGCGGAGATATGGACGGATGAAGGCTGGATATCGACGGAGAAAGGTTGGAAATCTTTAAACTTCGATATCTCCTAAACGGTTAGAGATAGAGACTTCGGACAGGTACCAAATTAAAGCCCTTTCAAAACCCTACATTTTGGACTACATGGACGACCCTCTACTCCCAGTAGAAGCGGAGATATCGACGGAGAAAGGTTGGAAAACTTTAACCTTTGATATCTCCTAAACGGTTAGAGATACAGGCTTCGGACTGGTACCAAATTAAAGCCCTTTCAAAACCCTACATTTTGGACTACATGGACGACTCTCTACTCCCAGTAGAAGCGGAGATATCGACGGAGAAAGGTTGGAAATCTTCAACCTTCGATATCTCCTAAACGGTTAGAGATAGAGACTTCGGACAGGTACCAAATTAAAGCCCTTTCAAAACCCTACATTTTGGACTACATGGACGACCCTCTACTCCCAGTAGAAGCGGAGATATCGACGGAGAAAGGTTGGAAAACTTTAACCTTCGATATGTCCTAAACGGTTAGAGATACAGGCTTCGGACAGGTACCAAATTAAAGCCCTTTCAAAACCCTACATTTTGGACTACATGGACGACTCTCTACTCCCAGTAGAAGCGGAGATATCGACGGATGAAGGCTGGATATCGACGGTGAAAGGTTGGAAATATTTAAACTTCGATATCTCCTAAACGGTTAGAGATACAGGCTTCGGACAGGTACCAAATTAAAGCCCTTTCAAAACACTACATTTTGGACTACATGTACGACTCTCTACTCCCAGTAAAAGCGGAGATATCGGCGGATGAAGGCTGGATATCGACGGTGAAAGGTTGGAAATCTTTAAACTTCGATATCTCCTAAACGGTTAGAGATAGAGACTTCGGACAGGTACCAAATTAAAGCCCTTTCAAAACCCTACATTTTGGACTACATGGACGACCCTCTACTCCCAGTAGAAGCGGAGATATCGACGGAGAAAGGTTGGAAAACTTTAACCATCGATATCTCCTAAACGGTTAGAGATACAGGCTTCGGACAGGTACCAAATTAAAGCCCTTTCAAAACACTACATTTTGGACTACATGGACGACTCTCTACTCCCAGTAGAAGCGGAGATATGGACGGATGAAGGCTGGATATCGACGGAGAAAGGTTGGAAATCTTTAAACTTCGATATCTCCTAAACGGTTAGAGATAGAGACTTCGGACAGGTACCAAATTAAAGCCCTTTCAAAACCCTACATTTTGGACTACATGGACGACTCTCTACTCCCAGTAGAAGCGGAGATATCGACGGAGAAAGGTTGGAAATCTTCAACCTTCGATATCTCCTAAACGGTTAGAGATACAGGCTTCGGACAGGTACCAAATTAAAGCCCTTTCAAAACCCTACATTTTGGACTACATGGACGACTCTCTACTCCCAGTAGAAGCGGAGATATCGACGGATGAAGGCTGGATATCGACGGTGAAAGGTTGGAAATCTTTAAACTTCGATATCTCCTAAACGGTTAGAGATAGAGATTTCGGACAGGTACCAAATTAAAGCCCTTTCAAAACCCTACATTTTGGACTACATGGACGACTCTCTACTCCCAGTAGAAGCGGAGATATCGACGGAGAAAGGTTGGAAAACTTTAACCTTCGATATCTCCTAAACGGTTAGAGATACAGGCTTCGGACAGGTACCAAATTAAAGCCCTTTCAAAACACTACATTTTGGACTACATGGACGACTCTCTACTCCCAGTAGAAGCGGAGATATCGGCGGATGAAGGCTGGATATCGACGGTGAAAGGTTGGAAATCTTTAAACTTCGATATCTCCTAAACGGTTAGAGATAGAGACTTCGGACAGGTACCAAATTAAAGCCCTTTCAAAACCCTACATTTTGGACTACATGGACGACTCTCTACTCCCAGTAGAAGCGGAGATATCGACGGATGAAGGCTGGATATCGACGGTGAAAGGTTGGAAATCTTTAAACTTCGATATCTCCTAAACGGTTAGAGATAGAGACTTCGGACAGGTACCAAATTAAAGCCCTTTCAAAACCCTACATTTTGGACTACATGGACGACCCTCTACTCCCAGTAGAAGCGGAGATATCGACGGAGAAAGGTTGGAAAACTTTAACCTTCGATATATCCTAAACGGTTAGAGATACAGGCTTCGGACAGGTACCAAATTAAAGCCCTTTCAAAACACTACATTTTGGACTACATGGACGACTCTCTACTCCCAGCAGAAGCGGAGATATCGGCGGATGAAGGCTGGATATCGACGGTGAAAGGTTGGAAATCTTTAAACTTCGATATCTCCTAAACGGTTAGAGATAGAGACTTCGGACAGGTACCAAATTAAAGCCCTTTCAAAACCCTACATTTTGGACTACATGGACGACCCTCTACTCCCAGTAGAAGCGGAGATATCGACGGAGAAAGGTTGGAAAACTTTAACCACCGATTTCTCCTAAACGGTTAGAGATAGAGACTTCGGACAGGTACCAAATTAAAGCCCTTTCAAAACCCTACATTTTGGACTACATGGACGACTCTCTACTCCCAGTAGAAGCGGAGATATCGACGGATGAAGGCTGGATATCGACGGAGAAAGTTAGAAATCTTTAAACTTCGATATCTCCTAAACGGTTAGAGATACCGGCTTCGGACAGGTACCAAATTAAAGCCCTTTCAAAACCCTACATTTTGGACTACATGGACGACCCTCTACTCCCAGTAGAAGCGGAGATATCGACGGATGAAGGCTGGATATCGACGGAGAAAGGTTGGAAAAATTTAACTTTCGACATCTCCTAAACGGTTAGAGATACAGGCTTCGGACAGGTACCAAATTAAAGCCCGTTCAAAACCCTACATTTTGGACTACATGAACGACTCTCTACTCCCAGTAGAAGCGGAGATATCGACGGATGAAGGCTGGATATCGACGGAGAAAGGTTGGAAAACTTTAACCTTCGATATCTCCTAAACGGTTAGAGATACAGGCTTCGGACTGGTACCAAATTAAAGCCCTTTCAAAACCCTACATTTTGGACTACATGGACGACTCTCTACTCCCAGTAGAAGCGGAGATATCGACGGAGAAATGTTGGAAATCTTCAACCTTCGATATCTCCTAAACGGTTAGAGATACAGGCTTCGGACAGGTACCAAATTAAAGCCCTTTCAAAACCCTACATTTTGGACTACATGGACGACTCTCTACTCCCAGTAGAAGCGGAGATATCGACGGATGAAGGCTGGATATCGACGGAGAAAGGTTGGAAAACTTTAACCTTCGATATCTCCTAAACGGTTAGAGATACAGGCTTCGGACTGGTACCAAATTAAAGCCCTTTCAAAACCCTACATTTTGGACTACATGGACGACTCTCTACTCCCAGTAGAAGCGGAGATATCGACGGAGAAAGGTTGGAAATCTTCAACCTTCGATATCTCCTAAACGGTTAGAGATATAGGCTTCGGACAGGTACCAAATTAAAGCCCTTTCAAAACCCTACATTTTGGACTACATGGACGACTCTCTACTCCCAGTAGAAGCGGAGATATCGACGGATGAAGGTTGGATATCGACGGTGAAAGGTTGGAAATCTTTAAACTTCGATATCTCCTAAACGGTTAGAGATAGAGACTTCGGACAGGTACCAAATTAAAGCCCTTTCAAAATCCTACATTTTGGACTACATGGATGACCCTCTACTCCCAGTAGAAGCGGAGATATCGACGGAGAAAGGTTGGAAAACTTTAACCACCGATTTCTCCTAAACGGTTAGAGATACAGGCTTCGGACAGGTACCAAATTAAAGCCCTTTCAAAACACTACATTTTGGACTACATGGACGACTCTCTACTCCCAGTAGAAGCGGAGATATGGACGGATGAAGGCTGGATATCGACGGAGAAAGGTTGGAAATCTTTAAACTTCGATATCTCCTAAACGGTTAGAGATAGAGACTTCGGACAGGTACCAAATTAAAGCCCTTTCAAAACCCTACATTTTGGACTACATGGACGACCCTCTACTCCCAGTAGAAGCGGAGATATCGACGGAGAAAGGTTGGAAAACTTTAACCTTCGATATCTCCTAAACGGTTAGAGATACATGCTTCGGACAGGTACGAAATTAAAGCCCGTTCAAAACCCTACATTTTGGACTACATGGACGACCCTCTACTCCCAGTAGAAGCGGAGATATCGACGGATGAAGGCTGGAAATCGACGGAGAAAGGTTGGAAAACTTTAACCTTTGATATCTCCTAAACGGTTAGAGATACAGGCTTCGGACTGGTACCAAATTAAAGCCTTTTCAAAACCCTACATTTTGGACTACATGGACGACTTTCTACTCCCAGTAGAAGCGGAGATATCGACGGAGAAAGGTTGGAAATCTTCAACCTTCGATATCTCCTAAACGGTTAGAGATACAGGCTTCGGACAGGTACCAAATTAAAGCCCTTTCAAAACCCTACATTTTGGACTACATGGACGACTCTCTACTCCCAGTAGAAGCGGAGATATCGACGGATGAAGGCTGGATATCGATAGAGAAAGGCTGGAAAATTTTAACCTTCGATATCTCCTAAACGGTTAGAGATACATGCTTTGGACTGATACCAAATTAAAGCCCTTTCAAAACCCTACATTTTGGACTACATGGACGACTCTCTGCTCCCAGTAGAAGCGGAGATATCAACAGAGAAATGTTGGAAAACTTTAACCTTCGATATCTCCTAAACGGCTAGAGATACAGGCCTGTTTTTTGCATCAAAATATAGTGCTGTAAAAATGCTACATTTTTCCATAAATTGTGACTCCCATCTCACTCAGAAAATTTATTTTCGGAAATTCGACGTTTCATTCAGAGTTCTGGTTAGCCCCTCACGAGTTCTAAAGATTATTATTAACACGCGACGTGCTAAAACCAAAATTGGTAGAGTTCTTGCCATTTTTCGTTTTTAATTCGAGAATTTTAAATATAATTTTTCTTATTGTTTTAAACAGAACTATTTTTAAAAATTATCTAGAACTATAGAACTATTAAAAATCTATCTAGAACTCTAAAAAAATTGTCATTTTTTACATAATGAGGGGCGTCGTGAAGTTGGCCCTCCGATGTTTAAAATGGTATTTTCTCTACTTTAAATGACGGAACTCTTTCTATAAAGGATTGCGAACTCTAGAACTCTGCGAGCGGCATTCAGAACTCTAATAATTTTTTTCAAATTTGAAGAATGAAGGGCCATCTTCACAGAGGTGATGGAGCGAACACATTCTCTGTCTCTCTTTTGCTTGGCTCGTCGAAACAAGTCGAGCGGAGGGCGGGGTCTCAGAGGAAGTGTTATCGACGAAACGTGCAATGCTTGCGATGCCCGTGTGTTGTATGCAATACGTGCATTTTCTTAAAAAATGAAAAAAAATTTATTGTGATACACGTATGTTGTATGCAACACGTGTTTTTTCCTAAAAAACGAAAAAAAAAAGATTGGCGAAAAAGGTCAACGCCGACCACCAAGGAGATGCGAACCACCGAGCTCAACCCCGCGAGTCCAGCGTACTTCCACCAAGCCACACGCTCTTTGAGAACCTCGCTCCTTCATTTGGTTCATTAAGCACTCGCGATTTTCAATCGCGACTTTCTTGCAAACGCTTCAATGCTACGCCGTATCTTTAAATGCAATGTTAATTTGTCATGCAAATCTATCGACACAACGAGTTTAGTCGAAATCGATTGCTATTGATCATCTCGTTGGATTCACGCCGAGAGTGAAACGTTAGTCTCGGCCGTATGTCGGGAAGCACAATCTCGGCAACGTTGCGAATCAGAGCGAGTTGGAGCGAACACATTCCCTCTCTCTCTCTCTCTCTTTCGCTTGGCTCGTCAAAACAAGCCGAGCGGAGGGCGGGACTTCAGACGGATAGACGGGAGCAGTTTCTCTGTGTGTGTGTGCCGACTACATTCTTACATAGAAACGTACGGCAATTGAAAATGCCTAAGCATATACTCTGAGATTCTATCTGTTGCGTATGACACGTGTGTGTGCATGTGTGTGTGTGTGTGTGTGTGTGTGTGTGTGTGTGTGTGTGTGTGTGTGTGTGTGTGTGTGTGTGTGTGTGTGTGTGTGAGTGAGTGTGTATATGCACACGAACGTCACGCACACTTTCAATGCAACACATGCACACGGACACAACTGCGCTAAAAAACGCCTGCCGGAGTATAAATAAATACTAACGTAACGCTGAAATATTTTGGAAAAATAATTTTGGGTACACACAAAATATTATCTTATTATCATATATTTATATATCGATATAAATCGTATATCTTCATGATATTAATCTTCATGATATTAATCATATACAATCTCAATTCTTATTTTTTTTGTGCATGTTAACATGTTAATTCATGTTACAAATGCATAACAATGCGCGAGACCGTGCTTGTCAAGTACGCTATTATGGTTGTAGCACGGACATAAACCGCCTGAAAGTGGATGTAGCACGGACAGCCACCAGATGCAGGTTTTACCGTCGAGACCTAAAAGTGGATGTAGCATCGTAGTTCCCCTCTCAAAATGGATGCAGATAGCGCCCATTCCCAGTACGAAAAATCGGTGTCGCCGAAAACGTCGTGTTGGCCGCTCTCAGCTTCCTCTCTGTCGAAACTCACTAATAAAACCTGACAACCTTTCTGTTCATGACTGTACGCCATAGTAAGGTTCAACTTTCACGTGTGATCCTGATCAAACGCTCACGTCGCGATTTATAACTAGGATACGAAGAGATGGAATAAGGGACGCAATGCCATTTCCTCTCGACATGCTATTCTAATCAGAGCTCTGCGTTGGGATTCTAAATCATGTGGACCAATAAGAGGTAAAGTTCGAGTTCGGGCACACTGAGCTAAATGCGCATGCTTGGGCATGTGACGTAGGTTTAACTGAGAAGTCGCTATTGATTGCGTTCGACAGAAAAAGCTGCTTTGCAACTGTATAAAATTCGTGAATTTAATTGGCGTATGTTTTTAAATTTGGTTGAATCCAAAAGCATGCATCCTAATCGGATTCACGAATTTTATGAGAATTACAAAGCAGCTTTCTCTGCTGAACGTAACCATTATTGGACTCACCTAAATCAGTCAAAACCATACCGTTGACTCGACCCGGTCCTCTCGATGAGGGGGTTGAATTAACGTTGATACAACGTTTCACCGACTATTTCAATGTCGAATCAACGTTATAGTTCTGGAAAGAATTGAGACCGTGATATGACTTGATACAAGTCAGACGCCCACTCCATCTTCAGGTCGTATAATTTAGCAGATTGTCAACCGCATTTTCCATTATACTAACAAGGAGATTTATACTCACATAGATTGTCCCTCACCGATTTGAATGGGCTTCGGATATGTTGTAGAGTATCAGAAGCTATGGGATACATATATTTTTACATCGGCTTCGGAGTATGTTTACAGGGTGATACCACCCCTTGAAAAAAATAGCTATTATCGTTTTTATCAAATATTTTCTAAATTATGTGTCATATGAAAAAAGTTATATATGCGATTTATCTCTGCTCACATGTTTATTTTGTGTAAAGGACTGGTCTCACTATTGTCTTAATAATTTTCTATACGCTAACTTTTATGAAGTTGCATACGGAACATTATGACAGAGTTCATGATTTTGAATTGTTAGTGTTATTGTTTTTGTCGAAATCATGAAGGTTGCCATGCAGAGCTCCGTGCACAAATTCATAAGTTAACATATAGAAAATCATTAACACAATCGAGCATCGTGAGACTAATATTATATCATTACGATTAATTATAGCATAAGAAAATATGCACAAGCAGTCGTGAAGCATAGTGCAATTGCAGAGAAATATTACAGCGTACCCACCTACAGTATCTATCTACTCGGGCAGCGCGGCACATATACCGTGAAGTTTTCTCATTGCGATTTGTCCAAAATATTAAATAGCATTTTCTAATATTATATATGGATGGATTTGGTATTTAATGCTCTACAATTTTTGTCCTTACAAAAGCTTAAAAATTTTACCAGAATAACAAGAGAGGGAGGGAGAAGTTCAACAATTGAAACTTTAAAAAACTGAACACTTGGTTGCGAAGAGCATAAAATATTGCAAAACGTTTGTCTGAAACTTTTTTTCATATGACTCATAATTTAGAAAATATTTGATAAAAACGATAACGGCTATTTTCTTCAAGGGGTGGTTTCACCCCCTAAACATGCCCCGAAGCCGATATAAAAAGATATGTATCCCTTAGTTTCTGATGTTTTACAACATATCCGAAGCCAATTCAGATCGGTGAAGGACAGTTGTGACATTCTCCTTGTTAGTATAATGGAAAATATGGTTGACAATCTGTTAAATTATACTATTTGAAGATGGAGTGGGCGTCTGACTTGTATCAAGTCATACCACGATCTCAATTCTTTCCAGAACTATATTCCAGAACAATTGCCGATCGCGTGGCTCACACGGATTGACCGAGCTGGCTGTGTGCGTGCATGGGGAGGAGAATCCTCGTGCAAGCCCGTCACCAAATTCGCATCACTGATACCAATGATGTCAAAACCGAACAAGCTGCGGACAAGCGTAACTTGTAAATATCGGAAATCAACTGTTTATCAGCTCATAGACAATTAATATGACGAGATACCCGCGGATACCCGTGTATTTCTTTTTCGTCTTTGCGTACAATTGCGATCAATAAAAAATTTTCACGAATTGACGAATTCGATTTTGACATCATTGGTATACATGTGTATGTGTATGTGTACACGTACACGTACAATTGTGATATGTACTTATCATGTTAGCATTGATCATTTTTATTCATGCTAAAAGAAATAAGTATGATTATGTAAAGAATTTGTCTGGGTATTATTATACATTCTACATAGTTTTCCCTGTGATAGCAAAAATAACACACTTTAACAACCTCTACGCTCATATCACAAAGCCTGATACACTGCGCTACTAAAGCAAATTGATAATTCTTCTGCTATAACGACATTAACAGAAAAGACTAAACTTCAAATTGTATTTCTCAAAAACGTTTAAGATTTGCACCGTTTTTGGATAGCATTTGTTACTATTACATCAATATTATACTTTTCTAAAAGCAAAATCGCGCGGTGATTTCAAGGATAAAGATTCCTCTTGTGTGAGATATGAATTATTCATTCTTTATTAATGGGAAAAAATTTTCCTTTGGTTTAAATGTTCAAAAAAAGTTATTTATTCTCTGAGAATCTTTCAATTTTTATGTTCGTGAAAAGTTTATAAAATTCGTAAAGAAAAAAAATTATTTTACTACCTACCTGTTTAAGAGTGCGCATAAGAGATATTTTAACAAATCTGAATCTGAATCAGTCAACAAATTAAATTTCTCATTCAAAGAAGCATATGTAGGGTAAGCATAAGTAAGATAAATATAAATAATAAATTAAATATTATTCTCTGAATATAATAATAAATAAATTTTTTTCTTTAGCTGGATCATCGAAGTAAATATTCTATTATAAATTGGCTTTTCGGATTACAATATTAATTTGATTTTTCAGAGTACACTTTCAAATTGACTCTTCGGAATACGCTATTAAATTGACTTTTCGGAGTACATTTTTAAATTGACTCTTCTGACTACACATTTTTTAGTTGACTCTGTGGAGTACATATTTTTTAATTAACTCTTCGGAGAGAAGAGAAGAGAAACATTTTATATTTTATATAAAGAATCGTAATTTTTGCAGAAAACTGATTGATGAAGAAAAAAATTAATTCATGACCTCAACGAAGATCTTAAAAAAATTACTGCAAGAAATAAAGTTGTTGTTATTATGTACCATATTGTACAATATTAAAACATACGCGCAATAATTATCTATAATTTACATATATGTAATTATAAGTAATGTTTATGTAATTATAAGTAATATAAAAGTCATGACAAATTAATGTGGCCACGCGTTATCTCTGTCGCGTCATTGGGAAATCCTAGAAATCATCCTAGAAATTATCCGAACTCTCGAAATTATTTTCTTCCCGAATTATGAATATTAAACAATGTGGAAAGGAAAACAAGGAGATGAAAGGGGGGATGGCGACGTCTGCCTTACGATAACATCACTGCTAGCTCGCTTCGTCGCGATTGTCTATTCGCTGGTGGTGAGACAAAGACAGATTCTTCGTTTTAATCTAACTAATCTAGCTCGCTCGTGAAACATAGCACAGAACAGAACTAAATAATTATGGACATAGCACGGGATAGTACCAACAAATCGTGGACATTGGCTTAGTAGTTCATGTCCACGAAAAATGGACCCAGTTGGCGCTTCGAATCAGACAACTTTTCCATAACGCTGTAAATGCAGTCATGCCCGCTCTCAGGCTTCTCTCTGAATGCAGCCATGCCCGCTCTCAGGCTTCTCTCTGATGGTACTAACTGAGAATTGATTTGTTATTAGAGGCGCCATCTGTTGGTTAGTCCTGGGACTTATTGATCGATGTGTTATAACGAGAGAGAGAGAGAGAGAGAGAGAGAGAGAGAGAGAGAGAGAGAGAGAGAGAGAGGGAGAGAGGGAGAGAGGGAGAAAGGGAGAGGGGGGAGTGGAGGGGATGGGGAGAAGGAGGGGGAGGAGGGGAGAGGGAGAGGGAGGAGGAGGGGAGAGGGAGGAGGAGGGGAGAGGGAGGGAGGGAGGGAGAAGGGGAGAGAGAGGGTGGAAGAGGGAGAGAGAGAGAGGGAGGAGAGAGAGAGACGAGAGTGTAAGAGAGCGAGTGTGAGAGAGTGTGAGAGAGTGAGAGTGCGAGGGAGAGAGTGTGACAGGGTGTGTGAGAGAGTGAGAGAGAGAGTGTGTGAGAGAGATTGAGAGAGTGAGGGAGAGAAAGACAGAAAGAGAGAGATTGAGGGGGGAGAGGAAGAGAGAGGGGATGGGAGAGAGAGTGTGTGAGTGAGAAAGAGAGAGGGTGTGAGAGAGAGAGACAGAGAGAGGAGAGGGTGAGAGAGAGAGAGAGAGATAGAGAGAGAGAGAGAGAAAGTGTGAGAGGGAGAGAGAGTGAGAGGGTGAGAGAGTGAGAGGGAGAGAGAGAGAGAGTGAGGGGGAGAGAGAATCAGAGAGAGAGGGAGAGCGAATCAGAAAACGAGGGTGGGAGGGGAAGGGAGAGAGAGAGTGTCAGAGAAAGAGGGAGAGCCAGAGAGATAGAGGGAGGATGAGTCAGAGAGATAGAGGGAGGGAGAGTCAGAGAAAGAGAGAGAGAGTCAGAGGGAGAGAGAGAGGCAGTATGAGATAGAGTGAGAGAAGTAAAGATAGAGAGACAATGAGGGAGAGAGGGAAAGAAAGGGGAGAGATGGTGTGGGAGAGAGAGGGTGTGAGAGAGAGTGAGAGTGTGAGAGAGAAAGTGTGTGAGAAAGAGGAAAGTGTGAGAGAGAGTGTGGTAGAGACAGTGTGAAAGAGAGAGTGTGAGACAAAGAATGTAAGAAGGAGGAGGGTGTGAGGGAGAAGAGTGTGACAGAGGAGTGTGAGAGAGAGAAGAGGTAAGAGTGAAAGAGATAATGTGAGAGAGAGAGAGAGAGAGGAGTGTGAGAGAGAGAGAGAGAGAGAGTATGAGAGAGAACAATAAGCTAAATGGCGCGCGCGTAGCGCACGTTTGTAGTGTTCTAGTTTATTTAAAAATCGTACAACGTTGCTAGTGCCTAGAACTCTTTAAATAGAGTTTTAGTATGTTAAGAACTATACGAGACATATTTTAGATAAACGAGAGCTACGAAATTTCCGCTCGCGTCTCGTACTATTCTCTCAAAGTATGCCACGTTCGGGCAGTTTTAATTTATTTAACAAGCGTACAATCATGGTAGTGCCTGGAACTCTTTAGAAAACTCTTTTTTATGCTCAAAACTATTTGAAAACTCTTTTGAAAAGGCCAGAACTCTGAGATTTTGATGGCATCTCAAGTCGATACTCTTATTACTATATTATCATTATCTATATTATCATTACTATATTATCATTAATCTTGTCTTAATTATAAGTATTCTTTTTTGCTTTTATGGGACAGAACTCTTGTAGAACTATAAGTTTGGCGAAATCTCACAATGTATGGACGCGGAAATCATGTAGGACGAAGTGAGACGCAGCGTGAAGCTAGCGTCTCAGTTTGTCCGATGCGGTTTTTTTGCTTTAATGAGCGGAACTATTTGTTTAACCTATCAGGAACTATATAACTATTAAAAAAGAAACCGGAACTCTCAATAGATTGTGAGTTTCCACCAAATGAGATGCCAGCTTCACACACATGAGTTTGGCTTTGCGGAGAATGTTGGCTATCCGATTTCTGACGTCGTTGTTAGCTTTTGGAGTAAGATGGTAGATAGTCGTCTCCACTTGGCTGATTATTTCCTCTGTGGGAATACTGGCTGGTATAACCGCGAAATTGTGTTCTTTGGCGAGGATGGTGATCTCAGATGGAGGGTTTGTTTGCTTAGGTTCTTTATTATATCTGTGATTGATTTTGTTGTACTTTTCTTTCTGCTTCCGTGTTTTTTTCTCAGCGGAGCAAACAGCTTGTTCGTGCGTCACACGGTCCAGTGTGTGCCATAGTTCAGAATCTAGTATACCTGCAAGAAAGAGGTGTAATTTTAGGAAATAATAATAATTTAAAATAATAATTTTTAGGAAATTTTAGCTAAATTTTTCTTAGCAGCCGAAATTCTTTCTTTGACTAACCTTAATGACGCTTGTCGTAAAATTCGTTTGGTCTGGATTGAGGATAGAAAGATTTTTAATTGAAAACATTATAGTATTACCTGGTGGTCACAGCATCGTTTTAGGAATGTTAGAGAGCACAGTTAGACGTGCAAGGACTTCCTAAGTTTGGCAAATAAGTTCACCAACCCTAAAATAGCCTCTCTGTTGAGGTTCTTAATACTAGTTTTTAGTCGAAACATTTCCTCCACCCCGTTCGCCATTTCTCTCAACCCTCACTTAAAAGAATGAAAGAGTATATAAGGACAACCACAAACCAGGAAGACTCAGTATCGAAGCTCCTAGCTCTGATGATGCAAGCTACAATGTTTACGAATCGTTGGCACAAAGCTGAATTACGACGCGGTGTTCATTCGGAAGAAACACCCTGATTGTATCAATGGCCGCGAAAGTCTAAAAACTAAACTTTTACATATATTCAACATCATACATATGTATAATTTTTGTAAAAGTTTGATGGCCGAAATTGATTAATAACTTAAAAAAGTATGACGAGTTCTGAATTAAAGTGTAGCAAATTGAGAATTTTCGAACTGCTCTATCTTCGATTCTAATTGACCAATCGAAAAACGGGTTTCAGGGGGATTGTGAGATACGTCAACAATAATAATTTCTTACAGTATCAAGCCTGTTAAAGAGGGCTCAAAAATGGCCTTATTGACACTCATCCTTTGGATATTTCATCCCACTACGCGGCAGTTTTAAATTTTCAAATTCCTTCTATAATATACAACTTTTCTATATGTGTATCCTTTCGTACGTATATATAATACTTGTATAACTACATTGATGCAGACTCAATTCACAATAACTTATTCTAACAAACTGTATTCTAATCGGTCACTAAGTCTGCATCAATGTGTTGTGTAGGTACACAGCTTTTAAATATCTAGCAGAATCTAGGTAGTATATAAGCTAGCGGCTTAATATATTTTATATGTATGTGGTCGAAACATGTCATGTCAATGAGCACTGATTAACGCTTTTCGTATTTCATGTACACATAAATCTCACATATAAATATATATTGTTTTGTTTCATTGCATTTAACGGAATTACATAGACATGTATAGAAATCTTTCTGAAAACTTCCCGTGTGTGTATTTTTGAGCTTTTAAATTCAGTTGTAAAACCAGCAATAAGTTCAGTTGTAAAAACAAGCAATAGTTACAAGCAGTAGTCAAAGTACAGCAGTATTTGAAATTTTTCTGGACGGGACAAACATACTTTTTATATATTACAATTTTTTATCGTTTTCGTCATATATTAATACCCCAATTCATTGTTGTACATCCTCTTTCGTATCTCGGCTCTATCATCAATTGCTTCTGCGTTATCGACATTTTTTGAGTTTGTCTATTTTAATATTCTCATAATATGTGATAGACTTTTATTGTGATATATTTTAGTGTGATAGATATTATATAATTCTGTAGAGATTGTCGATACATATCCATGATATTTACATGTAAGTAATCGTATGATGATCCATATATACACGCAAATGCACACATATACACATACGCGTAAGTTAGCACTAAATAAGTAGGAATGAAGAATTGTAGCGGTGCGAGATGACTATTCGTGTCGCCGTGTTTGTTAATTACTCACTCCTTCGTCTACGCGAGAGCGTATCACAGTACAACAGATAATGTTTTGCGTTACGTGTTTCGTTCCTCTCTTTTTGCTTTTTTTACATCATCATCTCGACGGGAAAATCTCTCCTCAATTACATATTGAACGCTCGCAACATTGTAACTGCGATGTGCGATCTACAAATGTATAGCGACAGGAGCTGTATACACGTATATGTATTTGTATGATTTGCACCGGATAAGGAGGGGCAACGGTGGAGGCCGGCATACATGGACAGCAGGTCTTAAAGGATAGCAATCTTTGACTTTGAGAGACCTCCAGCTTGTACCACTAGGTACAAGTAACAATGCCTTTCTCTGTAGTCGCCGTGCGCTCGGGATAGCACTAGAGATTTTGCTTCCGAACGACATCTCTTAACGTTATCTAGGGAGAGGAGAATGTCGTGAGCATGGAGCATCAGGTAGCTCAGTGGTTTAGAGCAGTTGCCCGGCAAGCGAAAGACCCGGGTTCGATTCCCGGTTTAGCGACTACCGCGGCTCTTGATATTTTTCTCTCTTCGGAACGAAAATAAGATGCAGGTCCCGAACGCATGGCGTCCCGTCGCCACCTAGTACATCCTCCTTCTTTCATGGTATATGTATACGGGAAACGCGATATAGATTCTAATAAAATCAATAAACAAAAGTAGGGTACATTAATACAAATATTTACAACGACAAATACGCGCAAAGACTCAAAATTGCAATTTATGCACGAGGGATAATATGTGTTTAGTTAGTTATCGTTATACATAAACTACTCATTTTATTCTCTCTCTTTCTCTTCCTCTCTCTGTTTCTTTTCCTCTCCTCCTCCCCTATTGCCTCTCTTTTTGTTTCATTCGACTGTCGTGGTAGAATTTCAAGAACATTACTTCACTTCGTAAATCTTATCGCACTAACACTTATCGTAGATGAATGTTATTTGTTTACAGGATACGTTACATACTCTGGCGGGCTAATTTTTTGATTGATTAACAGAGAGTGAGTGCATACACACAGAGACAATGATGATGGCACTCTGATTCACGGTAGGATGAAATGACACGTTAATTACTCGTGAGACGCGCGACGTTTATGGTTGATTTGGTTACATGAAAATATGGAGAACCAATTCAAACCTTCTTTTTAAACTCACTTGAAGGCACATCTTTTAACATTCGTTTCCCTTTTTCCTACTTACGAACGAAAAATATTCCTCTTTGAATTCTGGTTTAGGGAACTCGAGAAATGGATGAAATCATTCCATACAGTACAGACAATTACAGCAATATTGCTGCAATGTTGCAACATTGCAGCAAATTTATACAAATGTTGAGTTGAACATATTATCTCTCATGATTATTGTTACAGAATTTTTATGGAAAATTATTGATTGTCACAACAAGAGGAAAATGTGTTCAGAATATTTTATAAATTTGTTAGATCGATCACAAATATCATCCTTTGGAATGTATCTATATAATAAAAACAATTTTTGGCATACGATCTTTCGCTTCTACCGTCATTAAATAAAAACTTTCCAGGAGACTCTCAATATATACGGGGTGTCCCATTTTAAAGGACCTACTCAAATATCTCAAAAATACTTAAATCGAATAATGTTTCAGACAAAAGTTGTTTGGCTTGAAGGGAGACATAAGACAGCGATAGCATTTTGTTTATAGATGCCGTCACTTTCGAGATATTCACTGATCATCAATTTTCTTAAATAGAAATCCCAATCTCTTATTATATCATCTTTTTCTACTAACTAATTTGAACAACTTTTGTCTGAAACATTTTCTTATTTGCTTAATATTTTTTGAGATATTTAAGGAAAATTTGGTAACTTTTTCAACATTTAACTTACGATATCTCGCCAACTATTCGTCGAAAGAAAAAATAGTATTAGACTTTTTTATTTTATTTACTATCAAGAATATATTACTATAATAGTACCCTAACTTTTGTTAATTTAATAATTTTGAAATTTCCAAAGGTCGATAAGTTAACAAAGTTACGGCACTATTATAGTAATATGTTCTTGATAGTAAATAAAATAAAAAAGTAATACTATTTTTTCTTTCGACGAATAGTTAGCGAGATATCGTAAGTTAAATGGTGAAAAAGTGACCAAGTTTTCTTTAAATATCTAAAAAAATATTAAACAAATAAAAAAATATTTCAGACAAAAGTTGTTCAAATTAGTTGGTAGAAAAAGATGATATAATAAAAGAGTGGGATTTCTATTTAAGAAAATTAATGATTAGTGAATATCTCGAAAGTGGTGCCATCTATAAACAAAATGTTATTGCTGTCTTATGTCCCCCTTCAAGCCAAACAACTTTTGTCTGAAACATTTTTCGATTTAACGCAGTGTTTTTGAGATATTTGAGTGGGTCCCTTAAAATGGGACACCCTGTATATACATACATATATACATACATATATATATATATAAAACATTATTGCATACAAATTATATTACAAATGTTGCTGCAACGTTGCTGCAACAGTGCTGTGCTGTATGGGGTATATGTGAATATCTCGATAAACAATGCATTCTCGTCATACGCAACAAATTTAATCCGTTAAATTTGGCAGAGAGAAGGCTGTTGAAAGCATTACAACGATACATTCGATGTGTTGAAAGAATCGTCATCTTAGGACACGAAATTCACACTTCAACGAAGAATTTATATTCAATCTTAATCTTTCTCTCTTCCACTTTTTGCACAATCTTCGTCGTTACATAATGTTATGTTTATTCGATGCGTTACAACAAAATATTAATCGAGCAATATAGATTCGAAGCTTCCACGCATATGCCTGTGTTAATTTTGTGCAACATGTTTATTCTGTTATGTACACTTACAAGTAACACTACCCAACTGACACTTTTTTTTTTTTGGTAACGCAGGGGAAATCCATCATGGATACCCCCTCCCCTTGAGGGGGAGGGAGTTATGTCGGACTCTTACCGACTAAAACCCCTGCGGAATTTGTTGGGCCGTTGGGTGGGGAGTTAGGGGAACTGCTCCCGCATTCCCTCCCCAACCCCCCGGTCCACCCAACTGATACTCACCGATTTGAATGAAACTTAACATTCTTATTAAACATCGAAAAATATTAAATACGTGTTTTTTCGGCTAAATACACTTTAGGGGTAGAAAGCACCCCTCAACCCCTGGAGGTGGAAACAGTTATGACTAATTATTTCTGAAACGATACATTTTCTGAAAAAAGTGCTTAGGACCAAAGTTGTAGAGTTCAAAGTGATGCACTTGATGAAGTGATGCGACTTTGAAGATTTCAAATGACCTTGAAAATCATTTCATGTTTTTCAAAAGGAGAAGTTTACTTTTCATCCCGATAATCGATTGAGCGTAAAATTTTACATTCAGAACGTTGGTGGTTTGTAAATAAAACAAGCCTCTGCAATTTAAAATTGTTCATTGATCCAACCAATTAATTATGAAATTAATTAATTATGAAATTTTATAGATTAACAATGCTTCAATAATATTATAACAGAGATTCAAAATAAATTCATAGAAAGCAGTGTTTATGATTGTATAAACCTAAATGAAATTAACACAAAAAATAGTCGTAGGAACAAATGATGGAAAAGTACTTGCAGTAAATACTTTTCGAAAGAATTTTGAAAACATTCACAAGAAACAGCAGTCATAAGAACAATTGACGTAAAACTATAAACAATAAACACTCGCCCAAGTACAGATGTGAAAATGATGGTTGATGGTATATTCGAACGAAATTCACGAGCAAGATAGCTCATAGCAAATAAGTGATTAAGAAGTAATTTTGTGCTTACTCAACGACAGTCGGGAAAATAATAATTGATCATGTCCGAATGAAATCCTAATACAAAATAAAGAGTAAAAGGTATTGTGGATAACTCCTGAGTAGCAATAAAAATTTTAAAAAATTTGAAAATTTCTAATATAGCATGAAGGTAATGTTTAACTTACAATTAGAGTGACATTTTATGTTTTCTTATCTTTACTTCTATTCTGAAGTTACTCGCAAAACTTTTTTCTCTTTCTTATTTTTTCTATAAATTTGCGCCTATTTTCCCATTACGTCAGGTTTTTTTCTTTTTTTAGGAAAATAACGCAACAAATCAATTCTGAAGACAGATTTAGTCAACGCATAAAATTACTGATTATAGATACAGGATGTGGTCAAAGTCCGGCAACGGCTAATTATTTCCAAATTTAATTGACCTTGAAAATCGACTTCAAGGTCGATTTCAAGATCGCCATCAATTGCATCGCTTTGAACTCTATAACTTTGGTCCTAAGCACTTTTTTCAGAAAATGTATCGTTTCAGAAATAATTAGCCATAACTGTTTCCACCTCCAGGGGTTGAGGAGTGCTTTCTACGCCTAAAAAGCGTATTTAGCCGAAACAAAAAAACACGTATTTAATATTTTTCGGTGTTTAATAAGTATGTTAAGTTTCATTCAAATCGGTGAATATCAGTTGGGTAGTATTACTTGTTAGAGCAAGGCCTGTTCGACAGTATAAAGACTTCGACAGTACAACACTTCGAGATATCAAAAAATCTGATCGGTCTACTCGTCGTCTTAAATCGTTTATAGTGTTAAACGGACCTCACTCTCAGTCTCGCGAATGTCTTATCATTCATTAGATCAATAGTAACTAAAAATTTTCGACCAGCTGCATCCGTTTTCCATTACACGTTTCTTATGATTGTTGATTAATCCAGAAAGTGGAAATGTATTTAGACAAGTAATGACATTTTAACAGCTTGACATTTTGTATGCGTTAAGACAGATTATTATTTGCTTCGAAAGAAACAAAAGAATAAGAGTGTGAAAGAAGAATAATTATCTTTCTTTCGCTTCTTTTATTGAGTGCCTTTACGTTTGAGCAGATATTTATTTTTACTAACATATTCGTATATAAAATGTCAAGCTATCAAAATGCCGAATTAAGCGCATCATATCCGGTATATATAATGATATATACGCGTAAGAGACTTCATATTTTAGGCTGTATATAACACAAAATGTCACAAAATCATCCTGACATGTTCAGGATATCCTGGAAAGCACTTCAAGATGTCCCGGATGTGTCTAGAACAGAGTTCGGCAAAATGTGCACGCGACGGCCGATTTTCGACTATCTCCGCCCACCGTTATTCCCTTTACCTCGCCGCTCCGCGCGCTGCCCACAAGCTGCTCGAGTCTCAGGAGCGTGTTTCCAATAGTTCTCCACGTCACCCATGAAGTACTATTGTTAACGCGTTTTTTTTTAAGTGGCGTCCCCAGTAAGCCTAATCCACTGATGACTGTAACAACCCGTAACTAATTGAAAAGAAGCGAAATAAAATATGTTAAATGAAGAATATTCAATTCGATTTTCAGCGTCTTTTATTGTAATTGGTAAGAGTGGAAACGTCAATTTAGATATTGCATGTAGCGAACCGCATAAGACGTGGTAAGGAATCGTCGCTTAAAGAAGAACACTTCTCATTTTTTATAAACTTCATTTTTGAAAAATGAAGAGGCTTACTGGGGATACCATTTAAAAAAAAAACGCGTCAACAATAGTACCTTATGGGTAATGTGAAAACTATTGGAAACACGCTCCTGAGGCTCGAGCGGCTTATAAGCAGCACGCGGAGCGGCGAGGTAAAGGGAATAGCGGTGGGCGGAGATAGTCGAAAATCGGCCGTCGCGTGCACATTTTGCCGAGCTCTGGTCTAGAATGATCTTTGGATTATTGTGCTGCTTGAAGTGCAAAGACACCGTAAAAATCCGTAGAATTGAGTAATCTGTTAACAACGATTAATTTCATACGCACATTCTAATCGTTCAGTTAAGAGGATACCAAGATAGATAATAGCCTCGAAATGTTGATAAAAGTAAATTGACAGCGTCTGTGAAGGTAGGTTGACAATAATAGAACAGAAAGGTAAATTCATCTTCTTAGATGTCGCAAAAAAAAAGAAACCAGACGCTTCTTTGTGATACTTTCACAGTTTTTTATCATTTTCTTTCCAGATAGCTAAACATGAGCAACCAGATTTGAAGCAGAACCTGTTACTAATTTTTGATGGCAAATAGACAACACATTTAATGCAGAATCTGTTATATCAAATTTTGCTGCCAAACTACCGTCAAATATGCAACAGAACCTGCTGTCGGACAATTGCTGCAAATTTGCAGCAAAAACCGCGCAGAGCTTGCAGCGATTCGATTCGACGGCAAAAACCGAGCGGACCCTATTGTACTGCAGGATCTGCGTGGTTTTTGCTGTAAAGGATCTCGCACAATTCCTTATACAGGGTCCTCAAAAAGTCCGGGAACGTTAAAATATTTCGAAAAATATGAAAGATACGAAAAAATGTTTCATACAAAAGTTGTAGGGCTTAAAAAGATCGTTTTCCCTACCTATACACACACACACTCTACGCAACTCCTTCTCCTATTCTGGACTTCCGTTCCCGTTTACAATTTATCTTCCCTAATCTCGTCTTCCTCACACTCATCCTTCCACTCACTCTTCCCTTCCCCTCTCACCCCATCTAGCCTCATTAACCACTTCTCCCCCTCCCCCTCCTCCCCAAAACCTCCCCCGCCATCTCCTGCTGTCCTTTCTTCCCCCCACCCTACACATTCCCACCGTACTCCCATACTTCCTTTTCTACCCCACATATCCTACACTTCCTTTCTTCCTCCCCCTCCCAGTGTTTTCCTCCTTTCATTCCATTTTCTAATCTATATCTTGCAACTCTTTGCCACCTACTTTCTCCCCAATCTTTCTTTAAATACCCTGGCACCCCCTTTAATCCCTCCTCGTCCTCTGCCAACATCGCAACATCATCCGCATATGCCAAAGAGTATACCTTCCCACCTCTCAACCTCACTCCCCCCCCAGTGATGGGAAATCGGTGACGGGCTTGCCAGCGAATTTCCCCCACCACGCACGCTCACACAGCCGACTCGGTCTATTTGTGTCGGCCACGCGCTCGGCAACGTCGGCGCGCCGAGCGAGAGAGAGAATATCATTCCCTCTTTCTCGCTCTCGTTCTTGTTCAGCGACGCGAGTTAAGCTGAATCTTTCTCGGCTGTAATCTGAGTCGCAGGCGCGACGATACTGAAAAGTTTTTCCTATTTGGCGCGCCGAAATTATTATGAATATTATATTATTATTAATAATATTGTTGTTTATAATAATAATTTTAATAATATTCCGCGCCGAGAAAATGAAATATATTTCATTAATTGTTTTGCTGAGACAGGACAGGTTCATAGATTTGATTATTGTTAGGAATTGTTTAATAATAATTGAGGAATAATTTTAAGTTATATAAAGATGTAGAATAAAATATGGAAAAGTATTGTAACAAAGTCAAGAAGGTACGAAATGAAACCTTCTTACATTCAATGCAGTGTCGAACAGTAAAACTGTTAATCCAATGAACCTGTTTAAGAGAAATAAGTGGACCATTGGCAGTGCTCTGAATTCAGTATTCAGTGCATCACTCAATAAAAATATAATAATACTATGTTTATTAAAAATATAATAATACTATGTTTACTATGTGTATTAAAATGACACGAAGTTTAACGAATTATTTGTGAAAAATCACCGTAAATGGATGAAAAATCATATACAGTTATAGCATACAGTTTAGAAAACCCACTCCTTGCCAGCAATATGAATAGAATCAAGTTGGAAAAAAAGTAAACATTCTTTTTGCCGATTCATGCAATGATACCAAAGTATGAAGCAAATGCATTATGCATGTAGTATTGTGCAGTGGTATTGCGTATGCATGAAGAATGGAAAACTATTAATAAAATAATTATTAGTAATTAAGTAACTAATCAGTGTTTAAAAAGATGTACTGTGTCGTGTATATAAATGGTTTTAGTAAAAAAGAATATGTAAATCCACATTACTGCTCGATGGAAACCGCGAGAAGGTGGTGGTTTCTTCCATTAGGAGGAGATGATAAACAAATGTCGAATGACTCACTTATGAAATGGAATTATTTGACATTGGTTTATATTTAAGAGATTTAACGCGTAAATCTGCCTTTCTCTGCCAACATCAAGTATCAGTGAAATAATCCCATTCAAGTAATGCCTCCAATTCTGCATCTTCGAAATCTTCTCTCTTCCACTCTTCCCTCTTCACTATGCCGATCTTCGACGTGAAAATCACCGTTCTTGAAGCGTTGAAGTATTTGAGAGCATTCGATGAGCTTCAGCTGCAGATTTCTTCATATTGAAGCAGAAAATTAAAACCTCCCTCAAATGAGGAGAATTTGGCTCGTAAACTGACATTTTCAATCGAGAATAACTTTATGATGCAGACACAAATCGATTAATGTTTCTGTGGGGTTATGTTGACAGATGCCCAAGTTTATTGCATGACGTCTATGATCTATTTATTTCGACCACTACTTACCGCTAAAGCCATCTATAGGAAAACGGCAGAAGCAAAGTTGTACACCTAATACACGACACAGTACATCTTTTTAAACACTGATTAGTTACTTAATTACTAATAATTACTTTATTAATAGTTTCTCATTCTTCATGCATGCACAATACCACTGCAGTACTATATGCATAATGCATTTGCTTTATACTTTGGAATCATCGCATGAATCGGCAAAAAGAGTGTTTACTCTTTTTCTAACCTAATTCTATCCACATTGCTAGCAAAGAGTGAGTTTTCTAAACTGTAAGCTATAACTGTACACGGTTTTTCATCCATTTACGGTGATTTTTCACAAATAATTCGTTAAAGTTCGTGTCATTTTAATACAAAGATAGTATTATTATATTTTTATTGAGTGGTGCACTGAACACTGAACTCAGAGCGCTGCCAATGGTCCATTTATTTCTCTTAAACAGGTTCATTGGATTAAGAGTTACGCTGTCCGACATTGCATCGAAAATATATGGGAAAACCGTTTTGCACAAACAAATGAATACATTCGAAGATATTATAATAGGCAAATAAGGCCTGGTCTACAATAGGTGTTGTAAGCTGTAAGCCGTAAGAACTGACCAATTATAGCTGATTATTTTTGTAATAATCGACTGTGATTCGCCAATTCTTACGGCTTACAACTTACGACACGTATTGTAGATCAGGCCTAAATCACCTTTTTATTAGATTCCATACTTATTAATGCACCGTACATCATTTTAAATATAATATTGTTCTGAGGGTTTTCTCATTCAGCGCAGCGAAACAGACATTTTATGAATTTTTTTTCGATCAGACAGAAGATTTTACGGATGTAATTGTTTTTGGGGATTGTTTAATACTGTTTGAAGAGTATTTGTTAATTCAGAGGATATTGTAATGAAAGCAAGAAAGTTTTATTAATATATTATAAATATTATTATAAACAATAATATTATTAATAATAAAATAATATTCATATTAATTTCGGCGCACCGAATAGGAAAACCTTCTCAGTATCGTCATAGTCGCGCCGGCGACTCAGATTGCAGCCGAGAAAAATCAGCCTAACTTGCATCACTGAGCGAAGACGAGAGCGAGAAAGAGGGAATAATATTCTCTCTCTCGCTCGGCGCGCCGACGGTTGCCGAGCGCGTGGCCCACACAGATAGACCGAGCCGGCTGTGTGTGCGTGCGTGGTAGGGGAAATTCGCTGGCAAACCCGTCACCGATTTCCCATCACTGCTCCCCCCATCCTCCTCTTTTTAACTCTTCATCCATATTATCCGCTACCAACAACGTAAACAAATTTGGGCTTATTGGACAGCCCTGCCTTACTCCCCTCATCGTCCAGAACCTTTCCCCCTGCTTTTCCCCCACTCTCACTCTACTGACTGTTTCTCTTAACAACTCTTCGCATCTTCTAATTATACCTTCGCTTACTCCCCTTCTCTTCATCGCTTCCATCAGCAACCCCCTGTCCACCGAGTCAAACGCCGCCTTCAGATCCAAAAATAACACCATCATCTTCCCCTGCTTATCTGTTTGCCTGTTCACTAAATAATTCACCACATATATGTTATCTATGGCTCCCACCCCTTTTCTGAAGCCCGTCTGACTCGGCGGCAACAACCCTTTTTCCTCTATTTCCTCCTTTAGCCTTTCTGCGAGAATTGTCGCGTATATCTTATACGCCATTTGCGTCAACGTCACTCCCCTGTAATCCTCCCTCTCTCCCCTCCCTCCTTCTTTAATATTAGCACAATAACTCCCTCTTTCCAATTCTACAGCCATCCTTTACCTTTCCACACCCTATCACAAATCTCCCATATCCACACTTTCACTTCTTCCCCTCCATATTTCCACACCTCATTTGGAATTCCATCCCCCTATCGCTTTCCCATCTTTTCGCCTTCTTATTACTCTTCTCACCTCTTTTCTTTCTATTCCCCCTCCTCTCCCCTTGCTTCTTCTCCTCCTCTCCCTCTGACCACCTTCCACTCCACTCCCCCTAATACCCTCCTAAAGTGCCTATCCCACTCCTCCATTTCTATTCCTTCGTTTATCCTCATCTTCTTCTTCCTATCCCTATTTACCACCTTCCATACTTGACTTTCCGTTCTTGCTCCCTCTATCTCCCTCATCTATTTCACTCTTTTCCTCTCTTTCTTTTCTTCACATAATTTTCTGTACCTTCTTTTTTTCTCTCTATATTTTTCCTTACTTCCTCCTTCCTTTCTCCCTCTTCTCAGCTCCCTTCTTACCTTCTTCCTCCCCTGTCTGCATTCCTCATCTCACCATCCTTTCCCCCCCTCCTTTTTCCTTTTCCCGTTTTCCCTCTCTCTCTCTCTCTCTCTCTCTCTCTCTCTCTCTCTCTCTCTCTCTCTCTCTCTCTCTCGCACCCTCTCCTCTCTCTCTCTCTCTCTCTCTCTCTCTCTCTCTCCTCTCTCTCTCTCTCTCTCTCTCTCTCTCTCTCTCTCTCACCCTCTCTCTCTTTCTCACTCACACACTCTCCCTCTCACACACTCTCTCTCTCCCATCCCCCCCTCTCTCTCTCTCTCTTCCTCTCCCCCCCTCAATCACTCTCTTTCTGTCTTTCTTTCGCACTTTCTCAATCTCTCTCACACTCTCTCACACACCCTCTCTCACACTTTCTCCCTCGCACTCTCACTCTCTCACACTCTCTCTCTCTCACAGTCGCTCTCTCACACTCTCGCCTCTTATTCTCCCCCTTCCCCCCCCCCTCTCTCTCTCTCGTTATAACACATCAATCAATAAGTCCCGGGACTAACCAACAGATGGCGCCTCTAATAACAAATCCATACCATTCTCAGTTAGTACCAACCTTTAAAAGAAGAAACCAAAGGTCGTTCTACACGACTGGCATAAAAAAGTTAGGAAGGCGTTGGAATGAATGTATCGCTCTTGAAGGAGACTATGTTGATGAATAAAGAAGAATTTTGGCAAACAAATGTTGTTTTAGTAGTTAGTCCCGGGACTTATTGATCGATGTGTTATTCCTCTCTCCCCCTTCCTTCTTCCTTTCTCTATCCATTTCTCTCCCACTCCCCTCCCCTCTCCCCCGCTTCCCGCCCCCTTCTCTCCCTTCCCACCTATCCTCCCCCCTTTATCGTTTTTCCCTCTTCCTCCTTTTTTGCCACTCTTCTATTCTTTTCCCTTTTTCCTTACCTCCTTCCGACCGCCTCTCCCTTATCTTTTCCTCCTCTTCTTCGTCCTAATACCACCACTTGTTCTCTATCCACAATCCTCTCTCTCCCCTCCTCACCATCTTTCCTTTCCCTCTCTCCTCCTCCATTATCCTCCTTAATCTCCACTTAACTTAACTTAACCACGTCATCCTTTTCTCTCTGAACGTTAGATCCTCCTCGATCCATATCATACTTCCTCTCAGTTTCCATTTATTTTCTAAGATTCTCTTTTTCTCTTCCTCTGTCTTTACCTTTACAATTAATATTTGCCCTTTCTCTTCTTTACTTGTATTTATTTTTCTCACTTCTTCAATCTCTACCTCTACTCCTATCTTTGCACAAATCCTCTCTATTCCCTTTCCAATGTCCTCCTTTTCCTCTCTCATTCCTTGAAATACTACATTCTTTCTCCTCTTTTCTCTTTCCTCCCTTTCCAATCCTTTCTCTACTCTGCTCAGCTTCTCCTCTACACCTTCCATCCCTTTATACCCTACCTCTCCTGCCCCGCCTTCCTTTATCTTGCTTATCGCTTCTTCTAAGCTAACTTCTCCCTCCCTCTCCCCCTTCTTCCTCTCCCGTCTTGTCTTACTTTCTTCTTCTAATCTCTCAATTCTTTCTAACATTCCCTTCCTCTCTTCCTCCCACCTTTCCCCCCCATCTCCATCTCCAATTTCATCTCCTCCAAATCTTTCTTTGCACTCCTCCATCCTTCTATCATTTCCCACATCATTTCCTTTAATTCTCCTTCCATTAACCCTTTCTCTTTCTCCCCCTGTCATGTTCCTTACCTCCTCTTTGTATTTTCTTATTTTCTCTCCTCCCCCCTCCCCTTCGTTCTTCCTCCTCATCGCTTCTAGCGTCCTCTCTCTTTCTCTTGACCTCTTGTCCTCTACTCTTCCCTCCTACACTCCCAGCACTTCCTACACTGCTTACACTTGCTCCACTTGCTCCACTCCCCACACTATCCGCCCTTCCCTATATGCACTTATTCCCAGAAACTCCCTTAATCCCTCCTGTTTTTCCGTTTTCCCTTTTCCTCCCTCCTTTTCCATTCTGCCCCTTTTATTCCTCTCCTCTCCTCCTTCCTTCTTTCTATCCTGTCTCTCTATTTCCTCTCACTTTCGCCTTACTTTAAAACCGACCTCTCTCCTATCCTAGCTCCCTCTCTATTGTCCCTCTATCTATGCCTCTCTGTATGCTCTGTCATCCACCTTCCTTCACACTTTTCTTCCTCTTTATGCTCTCTTCCTATCCTATGCCCTTTCTGTCCCTTACTCCTCCACCCTCCCCTCACCGCCCCTCACTCCTCCACCCACTCTCACCTCCACTCACTCTCTCCTTCCACACTTTTCTCTTTCGCTTTGCGTACCACTCTCACAGCGTATCACTCCTCTAACCTACCGGAAACGGAAGTCCGTGTTTCAATGTATAATACATTGTATAATACATTGACAACTAAGTGTGCCAATCGATTATGTTTCACTTTCTGTTGAGAACACAAAGCACAACTTTTTTAATTAAACTATATTTTAAAACGTAACAATTCAGAATATTTCTGAATTGTTACGTTTTAAAATACAGAATTTTCATTTACAATTAAGACACAAACGTGTACCATCCATCAAATTAACTTGCCTATCAGCTTCTTCGCATCTTCTCATAACTATTTCTCGTTTTATCGCATTATCGTCACCGTGACACCTCATAGAAGTCAAATGGTCAATTATTGGGGGTTGTCCCTATGGGAACTTTTTATCATAGAAACAAAATCTATAACATATCAAATATTCAGCCAATTTCACCTAAATCCAATTTACATAAGGAATTGTGCGGAGTCTTTTGCACATATTGTCCAGCAGCAGATTCTGTCGCCACAGCCATAGCTAAATGCGGATACAGATGACTACGTTTTTGATGTGAGTTTCTGATCGAACTTGCTGCCAATTTGTGTGCAATCTGCGCTCAATTTGCTTACCGGGTCTCAAATATTGCACAATGCCCCAATTCATTTTCGCACTTTTACGTGTAAAAGCGTTTGCAAATTCTGTGCAACTAATACGATGTAAATTTTACGTAGAAAAAAGTCAATGCTCTGTCAATTAAGTTTTCAAGTATGGTGTCCCCTTAAATGGTTAAAAAATTTCGCGCGATTGACGTTCGCACGGTACAAGATGTTAAAAAAAAGTAGAGAATACAAGGGCGGTGTATACTGCGTTATGTTGCGTCGTTATTAATAACCGGCGCCTATCTATCATCTACGACTACGAATTACTTATGAAGCTCGAGACTAGCATTGATTAATGGCCGCCCGATTCAAGCGCGGGACTTTTTACTCTTCAGCTTGAACCATCCCGCGCTTTTATTCGGATCACGCGGCACGGATGTGGATCTATTTAACTCAGGTTTAGAGCTGATGCCTCGCGACTTGGTGGCCAGTGATTCCGTCGAAACGGTCCTATCCACTTTCTGCTTGTCTTTCGATTTCAGTGTGTTGCGATTGATCGTGCCTGCAAAATGATTATTTATTAGAAACAGTCGTTTATTAATCATCACAACAAAAATGATGAATAGTCGTAATATTCGATTGATTGCATAATCGTATTCAAAAAATTTAGAATACGAATATATAATAATTGAACGTATTAAAATATACATCGTAATTACAAATTTTAACAAATGCTATTTCTATTAACAAAATGCAATCACATTATTATATCGAGAGTTCGGATAGACGTAATTATCATTTTTTACTTGAAACAGTTATTACAGTTGTAAACAAAATATATAAAACTGCCTAGATATATAATAATAACAATAACAATAACAATAACAAATATAATTAAATGTAATAAATATAATCATATATACATAATAATAATGATAATAATAAAATTATATATCAACTATAACAATAATAACAACGATGATAAAAACAATAGCATAGTAACTATTGCGTACTTAAGTATATTAAAGTATTAGTATTAATAAATATTTTATATTATGTTATGTAATATTATATTATGTAATATTTAAGTATACTAGAAAAAATAAGTAAGATAAGTTAAGCAATAGCAAGCTGAGGAGACGGACCATATGTACAGTAGTACCTCTCAAGTGACGAGAAATAAGATTGCTTTACAGGCAACCTATGATATAAACAGCAAAAAATATTAGGTGTACAAATGAATAATCCAATTTTTTTCAGTTACATTCAAGGTTTATTTTAAAAGAAAGTAAATTAAATTATTCAATCAAAGTATTCGCCGTTGCTTTCTATAATTTTAAGCCATCTTTCAGGCAACTGATGAATTCCATCTCGGAAAAATGTTACGTCTTTGGACACGATAAAGTCGTCAATTTTCGGATCTCATCCACTGATTGGAAGTGCATATCGGACAAAGCGTGTTGCATCGACCGGAACAAGTGATAATCTGATGGAGCAATGTCTGGTGAATACGTCGGGTGCTGCAAGACGTCCCAGCCAAGACTGATTATGGTGTCTTTTGTATTGGAAGCAATGTGTGACCTGGCGTTGTCATGCAACAATTTCACTGGATGTTCTCCTTTGCCAATATACGGACATTTTCGTTCCAATTCTTGACACAAGCAGATTAATTGACGTTAGTAGCAGTCCGCAGTAACTGTTTCACCCGGTTCCAACAACTCATAATAGCACGCCCTTGATATCCCACCAAATGCAGAGAACCTTCTTTCCGAAGCGATTGGGTTTTGCGACCGATTTTGATGATTCGCCGGGATTTACTTATAACTTTCTGCGTTTCGAATTGTCATAGAGTATCTATTTCTCATCGCCCGTAACGATTTTCCACAAGAAAAACTTTCGACGCTGCTTATTGAGAAGAGAAAGACACGCTGCTACTCATTGATTTTTGTTGGTTTCAGTGAATTCATGCGGAAGCCATTTTCCTTCTTTCTGGATTTTTCCCATCTCATGTAGGTGTTTGGAAATCATTTGCTGCGTTACTCCCAACTGTTCTGCAAGCTCTTTTTGTGTTTGTACCGAATTCTCAGCGAGCAGTTGTTCCAAATCATCATTATCGCACTTCGGAGGGCCTCCAGGGCGTTGTTTGTCGATTAGATTGAAATTACCGCTTTTAAACTGCTTCAACCAAAATGCGCACATCGTACGATACAACACCTTCGCCGAGAAAGGAACAAATCGATTCGCACGCTCTTGCAGCATTTTTTCCTTGTTGAAATTCGTAAAGAATGCAGTGTCGGATATGCACCTTATCTGTTGCCATTTTCGACTGTACTGAACTGAATACTTTTGAAGGTTATGTTGGGCCTTTCGCCAAACTATATGTTCTTTTTAATAGCTATATGTCAACATTGCATAATTACAAAAGAGCGGAAAAAGCTATTCAATTTAAAATTGATTTCATAACTGCTTAAAATAATTTGGATTATTCATTTGTACACCTAATACATATCTAATATTTTTCGATGCTCTATACGCATGCAAAATTTCATCAAAATCAGAGTAGGACACTTGGGTAGGTTTACTTGTAAGCACTAAACAAACATTTGTAAGACTGGAACACAATAATAAACGCACCTCAGAAATAATCACATATTACAATAAGATTAAATTTGGAATAAATTAAATTTGGATGTGGTTGACCAAATGGCGTGGAAATATACTATGAAAGCAGCATCTTTTCAGTGGCCTCTGGAAATATTCTTTAATATTTTAGATTTATCAACAATAAATATATGGATACTATATAAAGAATGTGCCAGATCAAAGATATTCAGAAAAGATTTTCTTTTTCAATTGGCCGAAGAACTTGCTGGCAAAAACAAGGAAAACGAACAAAACATTAATCTTCTGTTACCTAGTATTTCACAAGGACGTAAAACTTGCTAAGTCGGATATTGTAAAAGAAATAGAATAGCTTTTCCTGAATTTCAGGACCGATTGGTCTTCCGAGTCAAATATCTTAAGCATGGAAATTATAATAAAAAATCTGATGACATTTTTCTTATATAATGTTTATCTCGCGCGTAATTTGCAACAAGCCCGATCAAGAATGGTGTAGGAAATACAGAAATCTCGAAATCTCACTTGCAAAAAGGTCCTTTTCTTCGCTAATAATTTCAGATTCAGATCTCACATATACGCACACAAGCAAAGCGAGTTTATCCGACATCAAGCTGCGTTTGCATTGCCATGCGATGTTAGCTTCAGATTACACATACCAAACCAAAAAATATAAAAAAAGAAAAACATACCAAACCTAAATGTACCAAAATAAAACGTATTACAACAAAAATATAGCTATGATATAACAACACAAAAAGTACAAAACGAACAGTACCAAAACAAAAAATATCAAAAGGAAAAGTATCAAGACAAAAAGTACCAAACCAAAAAATATGAAAAAAACATACCAAAACTAAACGTACCAATAAGTTGTTTTGTTTTATTCAATATGTTAAAGCACATATCATTTTAAGTTTTTCTTTTGATTGATTATAATTTTATTCTTAATATTATTATGAATATTAATATTGATTAATTTTATTCTTAATATTATTATAAATATATTATAAGAAATACTGTATATTTTCTTGTTAATATCTAATATTATTTCGTTGAACCATTTTTTATAAATTTAAAATGATTCCTGTAAGACGCAGAAGTTACATGAGTTAACATATTAAACCTTTTAGATAAGTGGTCTGTTCTTTTTAGCTGCACTACTGAACTGGTGCAATAAGTTAAAGTGAGAAAAAATATAGTTGTCTCATTCTAACTTATTGCACTAGTTCCGCAGTGCAGCTGAAAAGAACAGACCAATTGAGAACTAAAAAACACAACACAAAAATAGCATGATACTTAGGTTGCGTTCGGAGAACTCATTATTAACGCTATCATTCCGTCCTTATTATATTTCTAAAGAGCGATAAAGATAGAATAGATGTGATAGTTTGTGATAGTAGTGCGTTTCCCTAACGCATCCTTGATATTATTATCTCGCTTTCATAATTCAGATCTGTTTTAGCTACTGATATACACATAATCCATTAAATAACAAACCGGGAAAAAAGTTCATATACGGCCATTATATAATCATATATAATTATATATGTTCACATCGAAAAGTATGCTGTTATAGATTAAAGTAAATAAATAAAGTAAGTAAAACATTTAAAATAAATATTTACATTTGTGATAGTCCATAATATCGACGTTTATTTATATCAAATTATGTTTTCCTTTTTTTATTCAACAGTACTTTTTTTCGCGTGTGGACATATATAATTAGATATAGACTTACATGATTAGACATGGACATTTACAATTAGATATGATATATCCATATATGGACAAAATTTATATATAATTATGCATAATCATATATAATTTTATATAATTATATGATATATAAACTTTTTCCCAAGAAAATGAAATTGTTTTTAATAAAACTTGTTATATCTCAAAATTTTAAAGAATTTTATATGACATAAAACTTTATATATATCTTAAAATTATAAGTTTTTTAATGATATAACTTATTTCATCAACGCAAATTAATTTAATAGACCGATGTTTTGCTTTTAAGCATACCTGCAATATCTATAGATTATTTCTTGATAGAGAATCAAATCATGCATGGAACATTCTATGAATATATATAGGAATAATCATGAAGAATATTATTAGGATAGTGTACTTTTGAAAACACAAGAACATTCTTAAAATATTGATTTTCTTAAACAAACCTTCTAAAAATATTTAAATCTTCGTAGTTGAAGATCGGCAGATATTCCATGAATGAATTTGTGCTGACTGGGTGTATAAGAAATGTCCATAAACCTAGTGTTAATAACACCTTTAGCAAGACCTGTTAAAAGAGTAGAGCAATTATTTAATGAATCGCAAATCCGCACCAAAAATACAGTAGAGAAATGTTAAGGAGTTTAGGAAAGGAGATTTTCGATTTTAGCACTGGGTATTAGATTAAAATTGGATAGAGTGGAAGCTATCATTGTAGCAACAACTGTAATTCATAATATTGCTTGCGAAAAGAATGAGGAAATTCCACCAATAAATGAAGAAGTTAAAGTAGCTCCTTACAAAAATATTTCACCGTTTTTATCCTTATATTGCCCGTTTTTTATCTGTTTCTTCAATTTATGTCCGTTTCTTGCACTCTCAAGCCCGCGCAGCGTAAAGCGAAAAATTATGACGAGTATACGCGAATATACGCGAGTATGCATGAGTATTTTTAAGCAGATTGCCCGTTTTTAACATTCTTTTTTCAGCTGATGAGTGGCTGCATGTTAATACATACCTCTTTTACTCAAGACATTAAAATAAATTGAGTAAAAATGTACGTATTAACGTGCTGTTACTCGCGGCTGACAAAAGAGTATTAAAGACGGGCAATCTGCTTAAAAATACATTTTATGGTACGTTTTTACTACTCGGCAATCCGTTTTCACCACTCACTGTTTAAGTAAAAGTGCCCCTTTCCGATTTAAAAACGGTGTCATACACAGAAAAAAAAAATTCTCGCATCAAGTAAATGCAATTACTTGTTCTCTATTTTTTAAATTGAAGTAATAAGCTTATCAATGTAAGAATATTTTACTTGTCTTTAGTAAATATTTACTTCAATGCATAAATATTTTGATAGTGTAAATAAATTACTGAATGTAAGTAAATTATTCTAAACTTAAAGTTATAATTACTACAATTAAGTAATTAACATTTTTTATTTTAAAAACGTATTAGTTTTGAATCTAGATTTTTCTGTTGAGTAATTATTTTCTCGGTTGAAGAAGATTACATACTTGATTCGTTAAAAAGTAATTACTTGTTCTTCCAATAATTACATTTATTCGATTTAAATATATTTTCCTTTCCACCCTAGAAAATATTTATTTCAACGCAGTAAAGAGATTTTTTATATTTAAGCAAATATTTAAGCAAAAAGAACAATTTTTCAAAATGTACGTATATTACCCTCAATTTAAGACTTTAATTACTAAATTTGAATAACCAATATTCTTTATTGAAGAAACGTTCTAGTTTTACATCAAGATCTTTCTGTTGAATAAATATTTCCTAGGCTAAGGAAAAAATATATTTGCATCATTAAAATATAATTACTTGTTCTTTCAATAAATAAATTTATTCGAGTTAAATGTATTTCCTTTTTTATGCCTAGAAAATATTTACTTCAACACAGTAAAGCGATTTCTTATGTCAACCAATGACAAATATAAGGTTCTTTTTTAGCGATGTCTACCAGACATTCACTTTTGCCAGTATAAACATTATTTTCAGCTGAATTTTTTCAATTAATATCTATAATAGCCGTAAAAGTATGGCTGTAATGCCAGTTTCACAATACATATGTCGGAGTAGGCTGTCGGAACGCAGTCAATAATCCAATGGAAGAATTTATTCTCTTAAAAACGAGATCTCCTTATTGACTCATCGATTGTGTTTCGACCTCTGACTTCGACATCCGACGTATTGTACAAGTGGCATAAGAAATAAAATAAAAAAATTAACTAATTATAATGGATTATTTTCTCATTCGATTATGATTAGTCAATTTCTTATTTACAATCATATTCTTACTGCCATTGTAGATTGGCCTTAAGACCAGTGCTATGAAACAGAACCCGCGCACGGTCGCGTTTTACCCACTCCACTTTACCTCTTCTACAGCGCCACGTGCTCAGCTAAGTTCAACGCGTCGAGCGAGATGGAGAATGTCATTGTCTCCTTTTCGCTCCGACTGAGCCACTCGGTTGGAGCGAAAAGGAGCGAGAAGGAGAAGATGATATTCTCTGTCTCGTTCGGCACGTTGAGTCGTGTGACAGCCAACCAATATGCTGCTTTCTGTAATAACTTTCTAACTCTTACGGAAAAACGGCACGTTGATTAGCTATCGTGCGAATTTCCGCGCGGCAAGCGTTACCGCGTCTTGTGTGCAGGCGCCCTTAGCCGAGCACGTTGCATCATGAAGTAGGTAAAACGCGATCGTGCGTTCCGCGAGGTCCGTTTAACAGCACTGTTTTAAGATTTGTCTATATAAGTTGCAGATACAGGACGCAGATTGCAATGCTTGTCGCGATAGTCAATTAAAAATGTCAATGGTTATCTCTGACGTTTTTCATTGGCTCTCTTGACAAGCATTGCGACTTACGATCTGCGTCTGCAGCTTATGTAAACCGGGCTTAAGATGCAGAACACAGAACCCACGTGACCTACGAAACGTGCGTGTCTTGTTTTACGCGTGTTACATGTTTCATCTCATATCAGAGAGAAGAATGAGAGCGGCCACCGGCCGTATTTCGGGGGATACGGCTAGGCGCATTTTAGATACGCCATCTGACCAAAATGCGCCTAAACTACATTCGCTAGGCGCACTTTCGCGGTGATAAAAGTAAAATGCGCCTAGGTTCGTGTCCGTACTTCCATGCAATGGATAGTAGATTAGAAAAAGACAGACGACAGACAATCGTTCCGTCTTTGTCTCACTACTGAGCGGCGCGCGGCAGTAAACACGAGGCGAGGTAAAATATTTTACAATGACTAGAACTCTCGAATATCGACCTGCATCTCACCCTGGTCCGTGCTAAAAAGCATTTTCCGAGCGATATAAATTTTTTTAAAAATGGTACAACGTTCGTTATGTTTAGAACTTTTCAGAATTTGTATAAATATATTTAGAATTGTATGGAAAATATCTTGGAGCGTCGCAACTCAATATACTTGTTACACTATGTTACTTTTTATGTTATTATAATCGATGTTTTCGGTTTTAAATTGCCAAACTCTTTGTGGAACTCATCTAGAACTATTGATAAAAATCTGAAAAAATATAATGAGGGAACTCCTATAGGTCAAAGTGGGACGTGCGTGAACTTAGCGTCTCAGTTCGTCCGGATCAATTTTTTGCTTAACGGCTGAAACTTTTTGTTTAATTCGTGGGGAACTTTAGAACTATGGAAAATATAGTCAGAACTCTCAACAACTAATGAATTTTCCCGAAATAATACGCCAGGTTCACACACGCAGGATCAGATGTATTTTATAGCTATAAATTATTTTATACGGAGTTTAGGACATCAGAACTATTGATAGAATGTGTTTAGACTATAGAACTCTGTGGAATCTTACTTCTCCTTGATCATATATTCGAAATACGATGAGATGCTATCAGGTATTTTGGAAGTTAGCATCTCATTTTTTTTAAATTAAGATTTTTATGGTAAATTCATCGGAACTATTGTTAAAACCTATTAGGAACTGTGGAACTATGCTGGATGCCAATGAATATACAGTTTTTCTATGAGATGCTAACATTTGAGATGCTAGCTTCACACATGCACATGCGTATGCGAAAATATATAGTTCACGTTACATATAATATAGATTTTCACATGCGCATCTCATCCGCACGCCGTCAGGAATCGAGCCCATGACGTATTATCTCCAGACTAAATATTTAAGTCTGCATTGTGTACATTGTTATAAAATAGTTGGTGAAAAAACTAATAAAATTTGTGCGAATTGGTGTTAAGTGAATCTCGCAGCATTCAATAGTACTGCAATATTAATAAAATGTGAAATTTATATATAATTCTTACAGAGTGCTTTATTACAATTAAAAATATTACTACGTTCAAGTATATACTTATTATGCGAATGTACAAAATGTCCTCACATTGATAAAGATTATTACTTGACTCAATATTGCATTTATTCAATTCTAGTTAGCAGTGGACTCTACCTAAGCCGCTATTCAGTTGTTAAACGGTCGTTTGTAAAACGACGTGTGGCACACGCATGTTCTGATATTTGGATATTCTCGGCCCATTCCCCTCGGATGTATCAAAGCACACGCAGCATCACTCACAAAGAATATTGAATTGTGGACATTCTTGCATACAACAGCGAACGATGCCGGAGGAAATTAAGGAAATATTACAAGAATTGGGATTGGATGAGTATATTGCAGCCTTCGAAAGTAAGTATTGCAAATTTCATTAAATATATAATTCATGTAACGCATGCAAGGCATATTATACATAATAACTTTTGGTTCTCATTCTCTCTCTCTCTCTCTCTCTCTCTCTCTCTCTCTCTCTCTCTCTCTCTCACACACACACACACACACACACACACACACACACACACACACACACACACACACACACACACACACACACACACACACACACACACACACACACACACACACACACACACACACACACACACACACACACACACACACACACACACACACACACACACACACACACACACACACACACACACACACACACACACACACACACACACACACACACACACACACACACACACACCACACCACACACACACACCACACACACACCCACGCACACACCACCACCACACACACACACACACACACACACACACACACACACACACACACACACGCACGCACGCACACACGCGCGCACACACACACACACACACGCACGCACGCACACACGCATACACGCACACACACATACACGCACACGCACACACACACACAGAGGTAGACATACTTTCTCTCATTACATCTTAATATTCCATATTTGAAAAATATTTTAATATTGTTTAATATTATTTATTATGTAGACTTCTGGAGATGTAACAGTACATTGTGAAATAATGAGGAAACAAGCCGAACAATTACATATCACAGTTCAACCTTATATAATAATCGTTGGGAGGACATTAAGAGAGATCCAAAACTTTTTCATCTGTGTCGATGAAGTATTATATTCTGTCAATTCTACGTTGCAAGCTGTGGATACGTGCTTCAAGGTTTTTCACGTGCTTCATGTAAATTACCCGACTTTCAGCGATTATTTATGGCTAATATTGCAACAAGGTTTATATAATATTAACACTAAGTGGGATTCTGTTTTTTTAAATACCGAGCATATTATTAAGCGCCTAAGTAGCGCTATAAATTCATGTGAAACATAATAACAATAAGATAGTAATAACAATATTACTTTAAAAGCGATTTAAGTTTACGAAGTTTATATTTAAAGACTACGTTTATTATAAATTTTATTATAAGTTAATATTTCTTACAATTACGTACTTTTTACATTACAAGTATTTACATTATAAGTTTTGCAAGAGTTATTTAAATGTGCGGGGTCCTTTTATAAATTTACATGTATTGTAAAAATTTATTGTAATAAAATAAAAAATTATTGTAAAAATTTCTTTTCCAATTAAAATTATCGAATATGTTTGTTTGTGTTTTTTGTTGCAATTGTTATCTAACAGTAAGTAATATGGCATTTCACTTAAAATTATATCATAAATCATTATTACGTACTGAAGTAAAGTGCAACATTAAATATTGCAACAGAAGTTTTCACAATGCATGTACATTTATAAAGCATTTAAACATGAAGCACTCTAATTTGGAAGATACAAGTTTACGTTTTCCGAAATCTATAGTGGTCTGTGATGATACATCAAAGGAAATAGATATATTAGATAAGATTGAGAAGCAACCGCTAAACTTTGATAATATGTTGTCTTTGTGCAGTTCATTTTTAGAAACAACTTCTAAAAATGAACTCTCATACGATAAATGTAAAACTATTGTTGAACATGGTGCTGCTTTACTTATAGCTAAAATGTATGCTAGTGGTAACATTATTAGAAAGTTGATTCATGATTTTATTGATAACATCAAAACTTTCTATAATTTGATTTGTTTTAAAATGTTAAAAAAGCAATTATTTGAAAATTCTGAACTGTTAAAAATGTTACACATAATGAAACACGCTTTTGACAATTTGAAGTCAGAATATTTGACATTTAAATATTTTCAAGAAAAAGAATGCCTAATCTTACCGTTACAAATTATTGTAGATACAAATATTGTATCAGGAAAAAAGAGGAATGTTAAAAAATTGATAATATTTTCAAGAAAAAGAATGCCTAATCTTACCGTTACAAATTATTGTAGATACAAATATTGTATCAGGAAAAAAGAGGAATGTTAAAAAATTGATAATTCGCCATAATAAAATGGCTGTTATACCTCTGAAAGTAGTTCTTCGAAAGTTTCTGCAGCTTCCTAAAGTTTATGACTCAATTATTTCACATTTGAAAGAAATGACTGATGCTTTAGAATTAATATCAATTTGTAACGGTGAAATTTGGAAGAGTCAAAAAAAATTATGGTGATAAAATTGTTCTTCCATTAATATTATTTTTTGACGATATGGAAATTAACAATCCTCTTGGTACACGTAAAAATATTAATAAAATAGGAGCAGTATATTGTTCCCTACCTTGCATACCTCAAGAATATGGTAGTTTATTAGAAAATATCTTTTTATTTCAGTTCCATAGATATCAGGATCATAAAAAGCTTGGTAACAAAAGAATATTTTCTTATGTAATCGATGAAATTATGGATCTTTGTAATAACGGCATTTCTATTTATTCAAATATAGAGGAAAAGCAAATATTCTTTTCTTTATGTTTTATAACTGGTGACAATCTAGGATTAAACACAATATTAGGATTTTCAAGAAGTTTCAATAGTTCTCATTGCTGTAGAATTTGTACAATATCAAAAACGGAACACAAGTTACTGAAAATTCAACATTATTGAGAACTATAGAAAACTACGAAATTCAAGTCAAGGAACGAAATTTTGGTGTGCAAGAGAATTGTATTTTTAATGTTATCCCAAACTTTCACGTCGTCAATAACTGTTCCGTTGATTCAATGCACGATTTGTTTGAAGGAATTTGCCGTTATGATATAGCTAAAATGTTAAAAACTTTTATTTATAAAGAAAAGTTTTTTTCTTTAAATATTTTAAACGAACGCATTCAAAATTTTGATTGTATTTGCAATAAAAATGTTACTTTCCGTATTCAATTGGAATCTATAAAAGGCGAATTAATAATCTTAACTACATCAGAGATGCAGTTTTTTGTTAAAATTCTTCCTTTCTTTATTGGTGATTTAGTTCCGGTAGACAATCAAGTTTGGGATTTGTTTTTAACTTTACATAAAATTATTTGCATTGTAATGTTGCAATTTATAACTGAAGAAAAAATACAAATATTAAAAAACTTGATAACAAAATACCTACAAAATTATTTACAAATTTTTAATATTACTCTTAAAAGCAAGCATCATAATTTAACACACTATTCCCTTATAATGAGAAAATATGGACCTTTAAAAAATTTGTCGTGTATTAGGTTTGAAGGAAAACATGAACCTGCTAAATCTGATGTAAAGATTATGAATTCTCATAAAAAATAGTTCTTTTACATTAGCCTTAAGAGAACAATTACGTCTTTGTTATCGATATATGAGTAACAAAGGATTTGAAAACCGAATTACGTTCAATACTGTCCTTTATAAGGTTGCTCGTATAGAAAATTATAAAGAACTTCAAAACATCTTACCATTTGATATTAGTAATTTTGAATGCGTTAAATCTGCTCAAGTTAATGGAACGAATTATAACATAGGAAACATTTTAGTTATAAATAGCAGCACCAGTGTTTCTTCCATTTTATATGGGAAAATTATGCATATTGTTATTAATACAACGAAAGATAGAATATTCTTTTTGTATTACAAGTTACGCAATATTTGCTTTTGTAATCATTTAAATGCCATGGAAGTTACAGAAGATTCAAACTTATGTTTTATATTTCAAAATAGTCTTGTACATTACGCAATTTGTGTCATGAAAACTATGTCAAATAACAAATGTTATGTTTTGTATGATTACTGAAGAATATAAAAAATATAAAGATATGTACAGAATGTGTTGCGTGTTCAGCTTTTTTTATGGCATGCCAATCATGTTGACCAATTTGTGCGATGCTCGTCTACTACATCGTGCGCGCGGATTTGTCTATTTTCTTTAATAACTCCGAATTTTACGTAATTGTTTGCAGAATGACTTTGTCCATTTTTCCCGACATATAGTATAAAATTTTTATTACTTCAAATGAGGAAATAAGAACCTTTTTAAAATGAGATATTATTCCCTTATTTCAAATAAAAGAAAATTTTCATAAAATAATAATTACTTGGTTCAACAAAATATTTTAAAAAGATGTTTTGTTGGATCAAATAATTATTATTTTACAAAAATATTTTCATTATTTAAAATAAGGGAATAATATCTCATTTTAAAAAGATGTTTGGTTGGATCAAGTAATTATTATTTTGCGATAATATTTTTATTAGTTGAAATAAAGTGTTAATTTTTCATTTTAAAAATATATTTTGTTGAATCAAGTAATTACTATTTTGCAGTAATATTTGTATTACTTGACGTAGTGTATTAATATCTCATTTTAAAAAGATATTTTATTGCATCAAGTAATTACTATTTTGCGGTAATATTTCTTTTACTTGAGATGGTGTATTAGTATCTCATTTTAAAAAGATATTTTGTTGGACCAAATAATTACTATTTTACGATAATATTTTTATTATTTGAAATAAAGAGGTAATATGTTATCCGAAAAATCGGTTTCCTTAAATCAAATAAATAATATTTTATAGTAATATTTTTATTATTTAAAATGTGAAAACATTATTTCAATATAAAAACTAGTTTTATCAAATCAAGTAATTATTATTTTGCGGTCATATATTTACTACTCAAGAGAAGATTGAGATGTTTACAATTTAAAATATATTTTCTTTTTTTCAGTAAATTTTGACTAAGCAGAAGAATTAAATTTCTATGAAGAAAAATATAATTACTTGAATCACTTAAATATTCATTTGGATTTAAATTACAATTACTTGCTTCGAAAAAATATTTCCTTCACTCAAATAAAATAAAATAAAATTAAAATAAATTTCTGCTTGTTATGAAGTAAATGTATACTTATTGCAAGCGAATAGTTTTTAGCATTAAGTGACTTTTTAATCTTATTATTAGTTAATATTTACTCGGAACTATTTCAGTAACTAATTTACTTGATTTAAATAAATATTACTTAGTATAGTACTATACTATAGTAAATTTTTTTTCAGTGTATTCGCTGAGTTAAATGCACACATTTTATAACTCAAATTTACAATCAAAACCGATATTTGAGGACTAAAAACGGTGAAATATTGGGTACATGAAGTTAGCAACCCAACTTTAGTTCTCGATAGTTCTGATTAGAGTTCTAGCTTCCTTTCGAAGAGTATAAGAGTTCTTTTATATTAATAAAAAGAGTTCCGGCGATTAACAGTACTAAAATAGCAATTAAAAAATGGGGTGCTAACTTCACACCCGACTTCAAGATCAAATAGTTCTGAGTAGCTCATTCGATGTCTTTTGACAAATACTAGAGTTCTTGACAGATAAAAAGATATTCTGATTTTTTTCCAAAAAATTAAAAATTTTGGAAAATTGAACATCAAGCTCGAATAGTTCTGAATGGCCTATTTGATTTCTTTCGATAAGTTCTAGAGTTCCTGATATAAGAAAAAAATTAAATTCACAGAATTATTTAAAAAATAATTACTAACAGTATTACCGTAACAGACGTTTGACGTCAATAACTTTTCAATTACTGGGCGGATCGCTTTCGACCATTATAATTTCTTTTAGAACTCTTAAAATGCTATCCAAAACTGCCCTCAGAACTTCTGAGTTCTCTGAAAAAAATTTCGCTCAGGACTTGGCCAAATTATGCTTGCCGGATCTTTAAGGTGGAATAAGTTTTAAACGGTTCGTCGGATCGCCTCCGACCGTTATAATTTCTTTTAGAACTCTTAGAATGCTATCCAAAACTGCCCTCGGAACTCCTGAGATATCTGAAAAAATTTCCGCTCAGGACTTGGCCAAATTATGCTTGCCGGATCTTTAAGGTGGAATAAGTTTTAAACGGTTCGTCGGATCGCCTCCGACCGTTATAATTTCTTTTAGAACTCTTAGAATGCTACCCAAAACTGCCCTCAGAACTTCTGAGTTCTCTGAAAAAAATTTCGCTCAGGACTTGGCCAAATTATGCTTGCCGGATCTTTAAGGTCGAATAAGTTTTAAACGGTTCGTCGGATCGCTTCCGACCGTTATAATTTCTTTTAGAACTCTTAGAATGCTATCCAAAACTGCCCTCAGAACTCCTGAGATATCTGAAAAAATTTCCGCTCAGGACTTGGCCAAATTTCGCTTGCCGGATTTTTAAGGTGGAATAAGTTTTAAACGGTTCGTCGAATCGCCTCCGACCGTTATAATTTCTTTTAGAACTCTTAGAATGCTACCCAAAACTGCCCTCAGAACTTCTGAGTTCTCTGAAAAAAATTTCGCTCAGGACTTGGCCAAATTATGCTTGCCGGATCTTTAAGGTCGAATAAGTTTTAAACGGTTCGTCGGATCGCTTCCGACCGTTATAATTTCTTTTAGAACTCTTAGCTATGCTATCCGGCGAGATCCGGAAGATCCGGCGAGCGATATTTGGCTAAGTCCTAAGCGAAATTTTTTTCACAGTTCTCAGGAGTTCTCAGGGCAGTTTTGGATAGCAATCTAAGAGTTCTAAAAGAAATGATAACGGTCAAAAGCGATTCGATCAACCGTTTAAAACTTATTCTACCTTAATTATCCGGCGATCGAAATTGGCAAAGTCCTAAGCGAAATTTTTTTTGAAAGCTTACACGAGTCTCAGGGCAGTTTTGGATAGCACTCTAAGAGTTCTAAACGAAATTATAACGGTCGAAAGCGATCCGACAAACCGCTTAAAACTTATTCCACCTTAATTATCCGGCGATCGAAATTTGGCAGTCCTGAGCGAAATTTTTTTCAGAGTTCTCAGGAGTTCTCAGGGCAGTTTTGGATAGCATTCTAAAAGTTCTAAAAGAAATTATAACGGTCGGAAGCGAGCCGACGAATCGTTTAAAACTTATTCCACCTTAAAAATCCGGCAAGCGAAATTTGGTTGTCCTGAGCGAAATTTTTTTTTAGAGTTCTCAGGAGTTCTGAGGGCAGTTTTGGATAGCATTCTAAGAGTTCTAAAAGAAATTATAATGGTCGGAAGCGATTCGATCAACCGTTTAAAACTTATTCTACCTTAATTATCCGGCGACCGAAATTTGGCTGTCCTGAACAAAATTTTTTTCAGAGTTTTCAGGAGTTCTGAGGGCTATTTTGGATAGCGTTCTGAAAGTTCTAAAATAAATTATAACGGTCGGAAGCGATCCGACGAATCGTTTAAAACTTATTACATCTTAAAGATCCGGCAAGCGAAATTTGGTTGTCCTGAGCGAAATTTTTTTTTAGAGTTCTCAGGAGTTCTGAGGGCAGTTTTGGATAGCATTCTAAGAGTTCTAAAAGAAATTATAATGGTCGGAAGCGATTCGATCAACCGTTTAAAACTTATTCTACCTTAATTATCCGGCGACCGAAATTTGGCTGTCCTGAGCAAAATTTTTTTCAGAGTTTTCAGGAGTTCTCAGGGCTGTTTTGGATAGCGTTCTGAAAGTTCTAAAATAAATTATAACGGTCGGAAGCGATCCGACGAATCGTTTAAAACTTATTACATCTTAAAGATCCGGCAAGCGAAATTTGGTTGTCCTGAGCGAAATTTTTTTTTAGAGTTCTCAGGAGTTCTGAGGGCAGTTTTGGATAGCATTCTAAGAGTTCTAAAAGAAATTATAATGGTCGGAAGCGATTCGATCAACCGTTTAAAACTTATTTTACCTTAATTATCCGGCGATCGAAATTGGCAAAGTCTTAAGCGAAATTTTTTTTGAAAGCTTTCAGGAGTTCTGAGGGCAGTTTTGGATAGCATTCTAAGAGTTCTAAATGAAATGATAACGGTCGGAAGCCATCCGACGAATCGTTTAAAACTTATTCCACCTTAAAAATCCGGCAAGCGAAATTTTTCCAAGTCCTGAGCGGAAATTTTTTCAGATATCTCAGGAGTTCTGAGGGCAGTTTTGGATAGCATTCTAAGAGTTCTAAATGAAATGATAACGGTCGGGAGCCATCCGACGAACTGTTTAAAACTTATTCTACCTTAATTATCCGGCGATCGAAATTTGACAAAGTCCTGAGCGAAATTTTTTTCAGAGTTCTCAGGAGTTCTCAGGGCAGTTTTGGATAGCATTCTAAAAGTTCTAAAAGAAATTATAACGGTCGGAAGCGATCCGACGAATCGTTTAAAACTTATTCCACCTTAAAGATCCGGCAAGCGAAATTTGGTCAAGTCCTGAGCGAAATTTTTTTTGAAAGCTTTCAGGAGTTCTGAGGGCAGTTTTGGATAGCATTCTAAGAGTTCTAAATGAAATGATAACGGTCGAAAGCGATTCGATCAACCGTTTAAAACTTAGTGTATCTTAAATACACTGCAAGCGGTAAGTATCAGAATTAAAGATATATTTTTGTAATTTTATATACTGCACTAATGCTTGCATACATTTTATTAATGTAGGGTCAATTAGTAAAGAAATTTGAAGGAGTATTAGAATGCAAGCCGACAGACACATATTCCAATAAATTTAAAAGAAGAAACTTGGAAGCAAATTTCAAAGGAATTTTGTTCCAGTACAGAGGTTTATAGAGATGCTATAATTTTATGTTATAAACATGAAAATATAAAGAAAAAGGCAAAAAGAATGTTTGTTGATTTCAAATGCTACACAAAAGGCACTGGTAATGGAGGACCTGCAAACATTGTATTTGATAACATTATATATATATATATATATATATATAAGTTATTGTTTTCCATATTCGTGAATACCGGGACACTTTTTTATTTTATAACTCAACACTATTTCATAAATCGACGCATAAATACATTAATTTTATTTTACTTTAATTTTAAGGTTGATTAGAGTCAGCTGTCCAAAAGTGACCCATACAGAGTTGACTTTTCGTTGACAACTTAAAAATAATAAAGGTTTATCTAAAATGTCTTCAACATATACTTGAAAAACACACAAAATGTAAAACTAGGTTTATGGATTAAGGAAGGATCAGATAATCTTTAATTTAAACCACGATTGAAAAACCGGCCCTAGTCAATGAAAAAATAATGCAGAAAATGTCAGTGAAATTGGCACGATATTCTTTAAATTTAAGAAAAAACAATAGTTCTGGTAGCACTTTTCATAATTCTAGAGCTCCTGATAGAAAATGAAAAGAGTTCCGCATTTTTAATACTAAAAAATAGCAAATGAAAAATTGTGCTAACTTCGCGAATCTAGCACAACATTTTCTCCTCTAATCTATAAGAAATCAATAAATATCACTGCTTTTAGCGAGTTCCCGTTAATTCTAATCGAGTTTCATCTCTGTATGTAATACAAATAAACAAAATTTCAATAATTACGTTATTTACATAAACAACATATATTGTACCTAGCATGACGCTCGAAGAAAAAGTGTCGTGCTGATCATTCCTAGCGCATTTTCAATATATATTGACAGTTTTAGATGAGTTCTAATAAGTACGATCATTTCTAGGTAGAGTTCCAGTGGCTCACTATTTTTAAATAATTTTTTAATTTTCGAACATAGCACGACACTCAGAGAAAAAGTCTCGTGCTGATCATTTCCAGCGCATTTTTCGATATATATCGACAGTTGTACATGACAACTACGATCATTTTTATGTCAAATTCTTTCGAGACTGATTTAATAGTCATTTTTTCTCGTCTCAACGGAGTAAGAAGATATATTGTAAGAAATCATCAATCTTGATGGCGAAAGTTTTGAAAATTGTATATTTGTAAAAATGAAAAAATTATTTAAAAATAATGAAAATTAAAAAATTATTTAAAAATAGGTAGCCATTGGAACTCTGCCTAAAAATGATCGTAGTTGTTAGAACTCATGTAGAACTGTCGATATGTATCGAAAAATGCGCCAGAAATGATTAGCACGACATTTTTCCTCCGAGTGACGTGTTAGGTCTGAAAATTAAAAAATTATTTAAAAATAGTGAGCGACTGGAACTATGCCAAAAAACAATCGTAGTTGTTAAAACTCATCTAGAATTGTCGACATATATCGAAAAATGCGCTGGAAATGATCAGCACGATACTTTTTTCCGAGAATCGTGCTAGGTCCGAAAATTAAAAAATTATTTAAAAATAGGTACTAACTAGAACTCTGCTTAAAAACAATCCTAGTTGTTAGAACTCATGTAAAACTGTCGATATATATCAAAAAATGCGCTGGGAATGATCAGTACGGCACTTTTCCTCCGAGTGTCATGCTAAGCCCGAAAATTAAAAAATTATTTAAAAATAGGTAGCTACTGGAACTCTGCCTAAAAATAATCGTAGTTGTTAAAACTCATCTAGAATTGTCGACATATATCGAAAAATGCGCTGGAAATGATCAGCACGACACTTTTTTCCGAGAATCGTGCTAGGTCCGAAAATTAAAAAATTATTTAAAAATAGGTACTAACTAGAACTCTGCTTAAAAACAATCCTAGTTGTTAGAACTCATGTAAAACTGTCGATATATATCAAAAAATGCGCTGGGAATGATCAGTACGGCACTTTTCCTCCGAGTGTCGTGCTAAGCCCGAAAATTAAAAAATTATTTAAAAATAGGTAGCCACTGGAACTCTGCCTAAAAATAATCGTAGTTGTTAGAACTGATCTAGAACTGTCGATATATATCGAAAAATGCGCTAGGAATGATCAGCACGACATTATGTGATTACAAAAACGCACAGAGTTTTTGTAATCACATAATCATCATTATGAATACGATGAGTTAGTATTATCTACGTATTATCTACAATTGATATCAAGCAATTAAATGTCGATTGCTGTTGTCCATTGCGTGCATTCGAGTGGCAAAGCTGTATGTACAATGGCAGTGCCCCGGTTAGTTCGTGTTAAGTCATACAGGAAGATCAAGTTAAGCGGGATTAAACACAGGAACATACTCGTTCTTGACTTGCCTAGTCTAAGGAAAAAAGCTACATACTTGTTTTCGAGAGATTGTCTTTGCTACGTCGAGCCTCTTTCCCTCGGCGACTGAGAGTCTCGCGACTCCGTTGTCTGCGTCTCATAGTGGCGATCGGCTTCGCATGTTGTTGCTGCTGATCATAGTTGATCTCGAACGGTTCTCTATAATGTCGTGGTTTCCACGGTGCAAGGACGCTCACGCTCCTCGACACCGTTCTCGTGTGCGATTGCAACGGTCGATTTAACTCCTCGCGGCTCGCGGCCCTGCGTCGTTCGTTCGGTCCTGGTATTTCTCCGACTGGAATGCAGATATCGCAATTAGAGTTCGGTTACGCTTGACGATATGTTCCGTACTTTCACCAGTCGTCGGATGTTATTCGGCTCGTTAGTTAAATAACTTTAAACAACTGACTAGTAAGGAACGGATTTCTTTTTCTTTCGCTCTTTACATTGCAAATGCGACGGTTGTTACGTAAATTCAAATATTCGACGTATAACGGCCGCGGGGAGAAATTTTAATCATATCAACGCGACAGTGAACGAACCAAACGTGTTTTGCTTGAAAAAAAGTGTATTTCTGGGGGAAGGGAGGAGGGTTTGTATAGAAATTTTTATCTTCAGTTGATATAAAAACACATTTGCAACGATATTTTAATTTTTGACCAAAAGAAGATAGATTATTATTGGCGCTCCACATGAAGCTATTGCGCTTTTTAAGCCGGGTAAACTATAAATTGTAATTAGTCGGACTGTTTCGGCTGGATATAAATGAAGTAAAAGATGTCATTAGATTCAATCATAAATGTATGTGTATAACATTAAAATGAATATTCTTACATGGTGACATCGCGACCACAACACCGGCGGACTGCAATGCTAAAATTTACGCGGTAAAGAAGAAACAAGAAAGAAATCAATTGTAAATATTAATCAAATAATAAAGATGTTATACCTGTAGCAGCGTGGAGATACACAACAGATCTTTGTGACCTCTGTGAATTTTGGCTTTGCTGACTGCTGTCGCCGGTCGTACTCTCACCTGAGGACAACGCACTTTCGGCGAGTCTTGGCGGTTTTCTCGGAGCTGACATGATACCCAGGTTGTGGCGATTTGGATTTGTGACATCACGCCTCGCGCATGCATGACTGTCAACAGTTTTACTTCTGAAAAATAAGCAATTATTTTAGCGGCGTTGAAGTTACATTTAGTTTGACATGTATGCGTGTCCCCTTTATTGGACACAATTATACTGCTAGCAACATCATTTTTATCAAAATTGTCCGTTATATGATTTAAAGATTAGAGGAGATGAAAGATATAAAGAAAAGAAGTGAGTTATCAAAGTTCTTCTCAGATTGTCACATTCAAATATATAGAATCAGGTATGTAGACAGAAAATACTAATAAGAGCTCACACGGGATATCGATTGTGAATCTGCAAAGCATATACAGATTGCGTGAAAAGTTCGTGGAACTAAACTGAAATAAAGAATACCAAATTCTAAAAATGATTTTATTCTTCAATATAGTCTCCATTAACTTCAATACACTTGGCCCAATAGCTCTCCAATAATTTTATTCCATCGCGGAAGTGTGTTTCTGGAAGGTCTGCGAAATATGCCTCTACGGCTACTATAGCTTCTTTATTCGACAAAAAATGCTTTTCACGGAGGAATTGTTTTAGGTTTCGGAACAGATAGAAGCCGCTGGGTGCCAAATCTGGCGAATACAGTGGATGATCAAGCAATTGGTACTTCAATTTATTGAATTTAGACATTGACAAAATACTTGTGTGAGCAGGTGCGTTGTCTTGGTGAAAAATGATTTGTTTGTGCTGGAAACCAGGTCTTTTCTCATGAATTTTTGCATCCAATTGATCCAAAAGGTTACAATAATATTCAAAGTTAATTGTTTTACCTTTTTCCAGATAGTCAATTAACAAAATCCCTTTACATCCCAAAAGACTGATGCCAAAACCTTTTTTGCTGATCTTTCATGCTTTGTTTGCTTTGGAGCTGAACATCCAGCTTCAGTCCACTGTAAACATTCCTGTTTCAATTTAGGATCATGGTGATAGATCCAAGTCGCACCCATAGTTATAAAACGACGTACAAAATCGGTTTTATTCTTCTTAAAATGACCCAAATGACACTGAGAAATTTGCTTTCGAGCAAGTTTTTGTTGAATTGTTAACGTATGCAGCACCACTTTTTCAAACACCTTTTTCATTTGTAATTCTTTATGCAAAATATGCCGTACCCGTTCATCTGAAATACCTATGGTATGAGCAATTTCACGCATAGTCACACTTGGATCTTCAGAAACAATAACATGTATTTGCTCAATGATTCCTGGTGTTGATGCGCTTTTTGGACGTCCACTGCGTGAATCATCTTCAATGCTTGTACGACCACGTTGAAACTCAAGTGCCCATTTACAAACCATTGTTTTTGAAGAAGCAGATTCCCCTAACACATTTACCATTTCGGAATGAATTTCCATTGCCTTTAAACCTTTTTTAACAAAGAACTCAATCACTGCACGCTGTTTCAAATTTTCCATTGCAAACAAATATACTGACATGTCAACTTCAATTGGCTTGTAAACACAGAAAGAATTGACAGATGGAAATGAAACCTAACCTAGGTTCATGTGAAGAGTGATTCTATATAACCGACTACAATTTATAATTCTACTGTTTACTTAAAAATGCCGCTCCGCAAACTTTTCAAGCAACCTGTATATGGAACAAGAAATATGGAACACTGAACAAGAATGTTGCAAAAGTGGCAAAGCTCCGGCTTGGCAACAGATAACTCTCATCAGTGGTCGCATGTTAATTGCTCAATGAGGATGCAGCTGTCAGCTCTGTAGCATTTACCTGCGGTCTCTGTTGGATGAGACGGACTCCTGATCCGTATCGCCGAAGAAGCGGAGATTCTTTTGCACGGAAACTCGTTCGGGCGCGGAGAAAGCTTCCTCATCCTCAGTGCCGGTCGTCAGGATCTCGCTCTCGAGTATTCTCGGCTTTTTATCCACCGGCTGCAAAGTTATCGACGCTTCATTATTCATGATCTCGGCGCACCGAATATAGCAACCGACGCAGATTATTTCTCCGTATAACAATTACGTCCGCTTATTCCAAATATCGATCTCATCGTACATTATAATTTCGCGGACGGAACAGAAGAAGAACGGTTTCGCAAGTGCGAGATAGATTGAAACGTATCGCCGTAACCGGCATGTTATTCCGCGGTACTATGTAATTTTCATGGTTAAGCGGGTGATCCCCGGCTTGAGTTTCCCAACTTTTAAGGGCGGCCTCTCGGCCGTTTACGATTAACTTGAACTACTCGCGATTAACTGATTCTTTTTAATCCGCTAGTTATACGGCCCTTTAGTCTTTATGGTTATGCGAATAGTGAGTATCTACAGTCTTTATTGAACATACAAAACGAGAATCATGCGCCTTGCAGAGAAACGCGAATAAAAACTAAAAAAGGAAAAAAGGGGCAAGCAACCTATTATGGCAGTCCCGAGATAATCCTGTTATCTGCCAGGCGATAAAATGATTAAGGATGCAATATAAGTTTTCGGAAATATCTGGGAGGAAACGTGAATCCAACATGGTGTCAAATAGGTTTCCGCATAAAATTGACTTTGTCTATTGCATATATGTAATAAGACTATATTGTCAGTCCTCGTAAGTAGAAGGATTGCCGATAAAGTGAGAAAAAGTGATTTTGGCCGTTGTGCTCAAGGTGCGCAGATGTGAAATATGAAACAGAATTATACAACTGTTGTGGACATGAGAGTAGAATATAACATATAAATATAACATATAAACAAAGTAATAAACTGCACTCATTTACAAATGTTTTTTTTATAATATCTACAAATATATTGAAAAAGAAAGCAGTTAAGCTTGGAAATAATTTATAAATAATGATAATAAAAATGGATAAAAAATAATGAAATCATTAAATATTATTAACATTTTATTAATTAAATTCATAATAGTTAATAATAGTTAATAAGTAATTAATTAAATTCAAAATAGAATATAGAAATATAATAAAATAGAATATATGACAACACAGAATATTAAGGTAAATATGCAGTATAACGCATATTTACCTTAGAACTTTTTGAAATTTTGAAAATTTATGTATTTTAATGCGTAGAATTGATTTCTAAAAACGGAAATTGTCGCTCATGTACCGTTTTCTATTTTTTTAATCCAAAATTTTATGATGTCGGTAAGTAAGAAAGTGATAAGCTTTCATCAATATGAAATTAACTTGAATACGTCTAACTTCAATTATATTCCTAAAGAAATTTACTCTCATCTGTATATCGTAACCTTAAAAGTTAAAAATGGGATATTCAGTGGAACAAATTAATAACAATCCTTGGCTTGGAGTTCAGGATGTAGTCGGTGATGCTAAATTATGACCTAAGTTTCTTAGAAAAATATTTTGGAATCGAAATTTGAATGATTACAATCGGATGATTTTAGTGAACTTCGCATATATAAATGTTATCTCCGAAGAATTTTCGTTTTTAGAAATCAATTCTATGCATTAAAATACATAAATTTTCAAAATTTCAAAAAGTTCTAAGGTGAGGGCATTATACTGCATATTTACCTTACTCATTTTTATAAAAAAAAAACAACTCTTTGGATATATTAATAACAGATTATAATCTCCAAATAACGTGTCTTTAACGCGTAAGTAACATCCCCACTATACACAATTGTCTCGCATGCGAGCAAAGTTCTCAACCAGACAGAGGCTGCGTTCCGAAATTCACTGCCAGTACTGAAAATATATAGTATGCGTGACACAAACTATGTATTTTCAGTACTCGCAGTAAATATCGGAACGCAGCCAGAAAGAATGCATACGTTCAGCAGAAAGAGCTGCTTTACAACTGTTGTAAAACTCGTGAATCTAATTAGCGTGTGTTCTTAAATTTGTTTGAATCCAAGAGCATGCACCAATCAGATTCATGAGTTTCACAATGGGTGCATTCGGTATTACAACCGCTTACTGAGCGCTCAATGAGCTCTTACATTTGATTGGTATATTCCTTTAGATTTGGAAATATATACCAATCAGATGCAAGAGCTCACTTAGCGCTCAGTGAGCAGTTGTACTGTAGTACTGAATGTACCCAATAGTTGCAAAGCAGCTTTCTCTGCTGAATGTAGCCAATTACTACGTTTATACGGCTTTTAACTTCGACTTAGTAACTACCGTAGTTAGTGCAGTCTCGAATCTGATTAGAGTATATTTTTAGATTTAAAAGAATATACCAATCGAATAAAAAAATTCACTAACTACGGTTGTTACTCCGGATTAACTTTGCCGTGTAAACGTAGTTATTGATATCGTCTACACCGTGATGTTTTCTCCCTTCTATCGACCAAACTGGCAATAGTCTTATTACATATATGGTCTATTGATCGAAATAAGCAAGGGAATAGGGAAAGGATAAGGGAGAAATAAGGCAAAAAAATAGGGGGAGGGAGAGGTAGCACGTATATTTAAACCAAGTTTTGGGGCGTGCTGAAAACATCATTATACACCTTCCATCAGCAAATAATAAGCGCTAAAGATAGAACGTTTCGAGCACGAAAGCATATAATGCCCAATTTCTTCACCTCTAGATAAGTTGTCGATAACTTTATCCACGAGATATCTGCCAGAATCGGTTTTCTTCACCTTTGTAAAGTTTGTATCCGGCAGATAAACTTATCCGATACCTGAAGTAGCGGATATTGATGTCAGTGCCCTGACATAACCTAAAAATTACAATAATACGTAATCTGCTGTTGCTGTTGCTATTTTTATGAAAATACAACATGGATTTGTTATTCATGAATATTAATATTTTTGAATCTGATGATGATGATGATGATGATGAGGAATTTGTAGAAAGGAGATCCTATATAACAAGAAATAAACCGAACAATTTTTAAGTGTGAGATGACAAAGATTTTTTCGAACGATTCTGTTTGAAAAAAAATACAGTGCTCGAATTATTATATGCAATTGCAGACCGATTGTTAATACTGTGGAATTTACTTTAATTAGTTAATATTAGCCCGGAAAAGAATATGTCGCTGGCAAAATATGGTGATTTATAGTAAATTTCTAATATATTTTGTGTCAAAAACTAGTAGTATGAAGAATAGCTATCTGTTAAATATAATAACCAGAGATTTTAGTGAAGAAAACGAATTTTTAGTTATCTGACGGATATCTTTATCTAGAAGATAGCTATTGAGAGGTGTTGAGAAGAAACCAGGAATTAGACGAACTTAGTCTAACTGTTCTCTATCGATGACCGCTGGACTTTTCGGAGTCAAACCAACTAAACTGCGTCGCTGTTATCGTCCTCGTTCTCGTCCTCGTCCTCATCATCGTCGTCATCGTCGTCCCTCGGTCGGGAGAAAATCGCGCGCGTATACAAAGCCGTATTCTTCCCGCGGCCTAGAAAAATCGCGGCCTCCCTTCGTGGTTGCATCCACGGCGCCTTCATGAGTCATGATTCTCCCCGGGCCGACTCATCCGATAGATCATCGTCCACGGCGAGATTCATGTGCACGCAATCATCTCGAACGAGCACGCGAGAGAGTGCGAGCGGCTTTTACGGACGTGAGCGTATACGCTCGCTCATCCAGGCCGAGAGCATCGTCTTACCTCGCTCCGCGACTAAGCAGAGGAGAGATCAGTGGAATCGGGGCCTGACAAAGATTATTCCCGCACGCCAGACGATACTCGGATTAGAGCTAGGCAACCTCCCTGATCGGCACTTAATCTCGCGATTAAATTAAACCACAGAGCGCGGAGTTAGTTAAGCATTTAATCAAACTGGTAATTGGAGGTTGCGCTGCCCTAATGGCTCTGCGCAGCGACCCGCGCGCTCGGCCTGATGAATGTACCAATGAGAGTTGGGGTTTACGGTGGTGAACGCATGATAATTACGGCATAATCTAAAAAAAAGAAAGGGAGGAAAAGAAAGAATACGCTTGTTATTGGATAGTACTCACAAAGGGGATTTCTTTCCCGTGTCGTACCGCGCTTTCCAACCGATGACGTTCTTTTCCCAAGCGATGGCGTACGGATCTCCAGCCCTGCGACCATATCCATACGCTTTACGCATTTTGAGCACTGTTTGCTCAGGCAGAGACACGAGTCCGACGGCTTTACTCATCGTACTTAGGATATCGCGCGACTACTTATCCCGTGTGAATAATCGAAATTACTGTAATCGACACGAGTACTTTTGGAGCCGATATCAAGATGATATAATACCCGCAATATATTCTGATAAACGAATTATTTCAAAAAATTCCGTCGGTCGCCCGTTGCTTGTGCCTGGTTATACTAAGTTTCCTGTTATTACGCATACGACATATCCAGCGATCAATAATGACGTTCCGTTATATATGCATGTGACCCGCCCGAATAATCAATAACGGAGCTTCGCCAGGTCGCGCAAATGCGCACGCACAGTGACTAATCGATAACAACGTTTTGCTACGTGCGCATGCGACACGTCGAGTAATCAATAACGCTGCTCTGCTAGGTGGCGTATGTGACGCATGGGGTAACTAATAATGGCGTCTTGCTACACTGCGCATGCGACACGTCGAGTAATCAATAATGGTGCTCTGCTAGGTGGTTTATATGACGGATGAAGCAAACAATAATGGCGCCTTGCTACATCGTGTCGAGTAATCAATAATGGTGCTCTGCTAGGTGGCTTATGTGACGCACGGCGTAACCAGGACGACGCGAGGACGTCGTCTCGATGCTTAAATCTGGGACGAAGATGCTAAATGTGACGCGGATTGAAAAATGAGCGGATATGGAACGATATTTGAGTCACGAATCGAGTGCGGGAATTCACTTTGTACGAACGAGTAATTATTTGAATCCGAGTGACCCAGTTGTTACTCTATCTTATTTTCGAGAGCGGAAATCCACAATGTGAGAAATGTAAAGAACGCTACTCGCTCCACGGCCGCTACGCGCGCAGCACACAGACGAATGATGAGAAAACGATACTCACTGCAGCATTGGATTTGTTCTTCCTTGAGAGAGACTTGAACCAGCCTTTCCTTTCCGCCTCTTGTCCCTGGTTGTCTCTGGTCAGGGTGTTGCTGGACTCACAGAAGGACTCCTCCTCTCTAGTAAGAGTGCCGGTGGATCTTGAGAGTCTAGTCGGCCTAGGAGGGCTTGGACTGCCGCTTGGTGTCGATAAGCGCCGACGTTGGCTGTAATCCTCCTGCGAAAAGGGAAAAAATCGATAATTACATTCAACGAACCGCGCGTCTCTTTCTACATGTATTCTACTTCTACAACACACATTAAATCCATTACAACATCTAATTCGTCATACTCTGTGTCTTCTGCTCTCACCTCTTCCTTCTCCGGACATGATTTACTCCGACAATCTCGATAACTTACTTCCAAGCATTATCCTCGGTGGGAATACGGGTGAGAGAACAGAGCGGGAAACGTATTAAGTTTTAATTAGCGTCATCTTAAATAGTCGTGACACGACATCACGATAACTTAGTTTCGGAGCGGCAAGTATGTGACTTGTTGCAAGTATGACCTGTTGCGTTCTCGATCTTTCCACGGAAGTGAGTTACGTGCACTCAGATGATCAAACGCCATGAGTTTCGCAAAACATCTCGTGATGTAATATATTCAACATGTGTATCCTGATCGTTACACATGATGCTGATAACAAAATACTTTCTCTATGTCTAAGTTATATCAAACTGAAGTTTTCGTATTACATAAAATCCCCGTAAGGAACGAAAACTACGAGGTAGTCTAAGGCAGAGCTCGGCAAACTTTACAACTTTCGGCCGATTTCGCGACCTCAGGACCGTTGAGATCATAAGGCGCATCTATGTGATTTAAAAAAAAAAAACGCGTCGGCAATAGTACCTCATGGGTGACGAGGAAACCTATTATGTTACTTTCTAATTATAAAAATATAAGAAAAAAAATATATATATTTATACAAGTATATATTTGTACATGTTTGTATGAAATATTATACATATAGTTGTATCGATACATTTATTTTTCAGTCTTTGAGGTGCATTAAAGGAGCGCGTTGTCAACGTTAACACGTTATTTTGTCTTTATCGCTCATTATATGTACAAGGATTGAATGACGCGTCAGCGCTGATCGACGTGCTCCCCGAACGTATCTTTAGTAAGCACCACATAGATGCGCCTTATGATCTCAACGGTCCTGAGATCGCGAGCCGCGACCGTCAGTTGCTGGATCCGCCGCGCGGTAAGGGGAGATAGAAGGCGTTAGCTTCCGAAAATCGGCCGAAAGTTGTAAATTTTGCCGAGCTCTGGTTTAAAGGATGCGGGAGTATCTTCGCAGTATTTTGATAACTAACATGTTAAAACAAATAAGCGCATGTGATGAAAGAAGGCGATAGGTCATACTATAGGTAGGATATATTGCGTGAATACCTTCCGAGGTCAACGGATAGTGGATGGCTCTTAGATGCGTGCAAGATAAACGAGCGATATAACGAGATATAAAAAGTGAGAACATTAGGTTCTTACCGTGCCCAGTATGCATTTGTTTTCAACGTTTCGGGAATATTCCCCCCTTTCCCCCACTCATGAATAAGCCTGTTACGTGCGCTAATTATGCTGACTATATTCCATCTACTGCTAAGTGTTATTTCTTTTGCCTATTCAAAAGTTTTGATAGCAACAGCAAAGTTTCGACAACCCTCGGTTACCGATTAACCTCTTGATACATCATGAAAGTCTGATATCGCGCACGTGACACCCTTACGTAGAGTTGGCCGCGATTTAAAAAATTGAAAGAAAATAATTAGAGTTCTGGTTGCCTCCATCCTGCCTCTTCCTTCCGCTTCACCGGAGGCCAAGGATTCTCGGTCATTTCTGGAAATAAATCTGACAAATGAAGTCTCTTTATTAGAAACATGGCTTTCATAAATTTAGCAGCACTTCCTTAGCGCTTTTCTAATAGCTGCCTGACAGATTCCTATCGATGATCCTCGAGACGACCTAAACAGAAGCAAAGAATATTCTAGCCGAGCGGAGCGAGGTAGTAGCCAAAGGAAAAGCTTTGAGCTTTAGCCGCGCGCGATTTACCGGGCAGGGAGACCTCATATCCGAGTCACGGGTCTATTCGACGCGAGGAATAACGAAGGTGCGTGTCACTCGCTAAACGCCCTTCGTTGTTTATGTTAACCGCCGTTCCGCCAATCACGCCGGACCGCCGCGGCCTTCCATTCCGCTACTCTCAGGATATATAGGCGCGGTGCAGGCCTCGCGGGGCCCTAGACCGATGGTCGGGACCCGATGGGCCCCGCCGGTCGGAAAAACTCGCTCCGTGGAAGTGGAGGACGCGCGATGTGCGCTCGGCCGCTCGCGAGCGCGAGCAGGCAGGCAGGCAGGCAGGCAGGCAGGCAGGCAGGCAGGCAGGCAGGCAGGCAGACGCGTGTCCGTTTCATTCCCGACGACGCGTCCACGTCGTCGTTATTATTATCATCGCGTTTTGCATCATCACCATCATCAGCGCTGCCACCTCCGTCATTTACTCTCGCTCTCGCGCATGCATAATGCGCCGAGCGCACGGCTCCAGGCGCTTATCACGACTCTCCGCTGTTTATTCATCGGTGTATATTCCGGCGAAAGACCGCCGACGATCGTAATCGCCGTTACCGAGGCCGCACGGTGCCGCGCGTGTATCCGCGGTAACGCGCCGCACGGAAACTGTGCAGGAAGTGAATCCCTTGTTCACGTCACGATGTCAATTGGAATATTAATCCCCTTGCTGGGCGCGACCGACGATCGCGTTATTATTATTAACTTTTCGATGGTGCGTGACGTATAACACGGAAAAATATAATGCACACTGCTCGAACGTATTTAAACAGTCGAGCGCTCGCAATTTTCGAGACAATGTTTTGCGGTTGTCGCCTACCCTCGCGATCTAGCTTCGCTTGTCGCTTCAACGGCATTGTGCAAATACAGCAGCACAACACGCTGCTGTATTTTCTCACGATATTGCGCTCTAACATTGTAACAATAGTACATGACAAAAAAAAAACGAGAATGCGACGTTTTCGGTAAACATTAATATCCAGGCAAACGGAGCAAATAAAGAGTAATATTCGTAAATCAATAGTATCTACCCAGTTTCCCTCTTCCTCTCTATTTCCCTCCTTCTCCCTTTTTTCCGCTCTTTCTCTCACTCCCTTTTTCATTTTCTCTTTATTCCTCTACCCCCCATCCTTTGCCTTCTCTTTCGGGGCACAAGCTGTCGCGCGGAGAGATTTCAATATGCTATATAATACCATATCACGCGCGCGCGCGGCCTCACATGCTCGCCGCGTATAAATTTTTAAATGACTCACAATGAATAGCCCATATCGCGGAATCATCTGCATAGTACAAGCACGACGCGCTTCCATGGTACTCTCCATATATACGAGCAACAATATCTCGTATGCTTTCCATAACGAGTCGCGCGTACCGACGACGACGACGACGACGACGATGACGACGACGACGAGGAGAAGAAGGAAGAGGGCGACCATGACGACGAGGACGAAGACGAAGAAGAGGTCGAGTGATGCTGAGAAGAAAAACCAAGGGGCCCCCGTACCCGGGCCCGGTACCGAGGAGGGAGGCCCTAAGGGCATTGTGACCCACGCACCGCCCTGCCAATTTTTATACCACCGCGCACTCGTCCGTAGCCTTCCTCCTCGCTGCGTTGTCTTCCTTACTCCTCGCCTTCTTCTTCTTCTTCTTCTTCTTCTTCTTCTTCTTCTCCTCCTCCTTCTTCGTCCGTTTCTCTTTTATTCTTTGCCTACTCTGTCCGGGGAATGCGTTATGCGCGGCTACTCCCTTGCTCTCTGTGACTCGGCGTGGGCCGTCGAGATTGGGCTAGGTCTCTTACGTTCCTTAAGTGCACGCCACGCAGCTTATGCACGCGTGCACGCATATACGAATGGTACCTGTGTTGTTACACACATGTTTATGTGTGTGTGTGTATGTGTGTGTGTGTGTGTGTGTGTGCTATGTACGCACATCTATGTGGCACAACGTGTATCCCCGGCGCATAACTCTGCAACATTAAACCGCCCGCCGTAGGTCACCGTAGATTACGCATAAATTCCGAAGGATGCGATTTACAACGTTATCTGACGTCCCCCTCTCGCCACCCGACCTCTTGACAGATTTTCTCCCGCCGTTCGTGCGAGCGACCGCCGCCATCGGCGCGCGAAGAAATTCGGTCACGTGTGCGAGCCTCTTCCTTGTCTTTCACCCCGGCGAACACTTTTCCGCTCACGGTTAAGCTTTTAATTAAATGCGATAATGAATGTGTAGAAAGGTAGCGTCTTGTAACATGCGTCGGGTTCATCATACTCGTTAAGTTAGCGCGCGGTAGGCCGAATTTCCCGATGCGATGCACACATGCGCGCTCCATCGACGAGAAATAATGCAACCGGAACGGAGAACCGCGGAATGAACGCTTCAGTTAACGAAGCTCACAGAGGAGTAATTTGCGTAATTTCTGGATCATGTCTCATCGTATATGTACATACACGCTACGTATACCGGCTTCGTTAATAGTAATTACGATTAGGAAGGCAGTGATTTCCCCCATGTATTCAAGCATTCATTAGATTGACCGTACACACCAAAATATTATACATCCGCTCTTCCTCGCCGCCGCGCTCCATCGAAGGAGAATAACGTGATCGAAGCGCGAGGGTCTGTGAAGGAACGCGTGGTCTAATCAACGACGAGGTGGAAAAGCCATTTACGTTCTGAATGGTTTGCGGGTCGCGAGTAATCACATGGAATAATGATCGCGATAACATATAACGTGATAACGTAAAGGCGATAACGTAACATGCCGCGACCTACACGGCCGGCCGGTACGATACATATTGACCAGCCGTACGGCTGGTCGACCGATGTTGTACCTGAGCGGAACCTCGCCGTTTAGAGGATGCTCTATGAATAGTTACCGAGGGAAAGATGTATCTCCTCGTATCACCTGGTGCAAACCGAACGACCGACCGGGCGACCACAAACGAGGATTTTAACCCGGCTTAGAACAGAGCTTAAAGACGAGCACGGACAGCGCAAGAGGCAGGGAGAAAGGGGGTAAGAGAGCAGCAGAGGAAACCAGCGCGCAATGCGGCAGGTAGAATCGTATCGGCAAATTGCGATCGGCGACCGCCTTGTCGGCAACTCCCTGAGGCAAGAGCGGTGCTCCGCGCGCGCATTCGACGAAGTAAGAAAGAGGGAGAGAGAGAGGAGAGAGAGAGAGAGAGAGAGAGAGAGAGAGAGAGAGAGAGAGAGACAGGAGAAAAGGGGTGAACAGGATGGCGGAAGAAGAGGTAGAGATGAAGAGGCTATCTACTATCCTACAAGTGATACGAATATCCGGCATTGTTTAGGTCTCCAGGGCTCGCGAACACGCTTATCTAGCCGCGATCGTTCCAGGAATCGAATTCCTGGCACGCTCTCATTGATACCTTCCCTTACCGAGTTCGATGCGCGTGGGCTGCAGACGATCTAGTTGAGGCTGCCGGATAGATTGCGGTCGCGCGGATCGTGCGTTGTTGTTGCCTTCGGAGCAGGTCGCCGCGTGTCCGTTGCGTGGTCATATTATTATGCGCGAGTTGTCTGACGGAATAGCGCCGTAAATCATAGCGACGAAGTGAGGCCTTCGCATACACTCATCCGCGAGAGCACTTTTGATTTTAATCAGGCTAACTCCCGCAAAGCCTCTCCGCTGTCGTAAACTTTCGACGACGGCGAAATAGCACGACTTCGAATTAAGCGAGCTTCATTGGGACATGTTGAGGTGAAGGTCGTCCCAATGAAGCTCGCTTAATTCGAAGTGTCTCTCAAGGATCGATAAACGCTGGATCCCGCGCCTGTCACTTGCCTAAATGAGGTTTAAGCTCGGTATTCATAGTCGAGTCTTATATTTAAGACCAAGTTCATCTTCAGATGCTGTACACATTATTTCATTAGCTACGGTGTATCTGAAAAAAAAATTTTAAGACGGTCTTAAATATAAGACCGGACTATGAATACCGATTTAAGAAACCTATGAAAACTTTTAAAAAGAGATTTTTAAAAATATTCTCTATATATTTTTCACCCTTTCACCCACGGTCGATTCAACGTGGACAGGAGTACATGAGCGGTAAAAGACACAACTGAGTTAATACTTCCTCTTTTTCCTTTTGCCCTAGCCCTCGGAAAAGACGGACTCGCGACTCGCGACTAAACGCGAGGCGTTGAAACCTGCGAGGCACTCTGTAAAAGCCGTACGGGGCAATAATGCGATTTATCGTTAATCCCGTTAATAGCACAAGTAGTATTTCGAGGATCTCGCTATCTTACGACTAAACCTTCTTAACCCCTTATCTATCTCAACTGTGTATGTGTTCCTTTCGTTCATCTATCCACATCTCTCTCTTTCTCTCTTTCTCTTTCTCTGCGAAAGCCTTTTATGTTATTGTTATTGCGATATGCACGTATTGGTGTGCATGTGATACACATGACCGCCGTCCATGTAATAGCCTGTGAGAAAGCATCGTCGTGGCGCGCACGAGCAACGAGACTGGAAGAAGAGGATGGAGGCAAAGAGGATGAAGAGGAGGATGAAAAGGAGGAAAAGGAGGAGGAGGAGCAGGAGGAGAAAGAAGAAGAAGAAGAAGAAGAAGAAGGGTGCCTCTTCTCGCGGTGCGGTATCCTCCGCCGTCGGAGCGGATTTCTCTGAAAAAGACGTCAAGAAAGACGTCTATCCCCGGCAGGCACACCGGGTCTCTGCAGCGCACACCGTCTTCTTCTCCTTTCGCTTTTAATCTACGTTGCCTCTGCCCCACCTATCGAAAGGTAGCCAACTGTTCACGGGTACGATTCGCGCACCTTGTCCTTGGCCCTCCGCGAAACGTCATAATCGATGTGAATTTTCGACGTGGAGATCACGCTTCTATCACGGCCGAGTCGCGCGAGAAGACGAACGCGTTACATCGAATTTCGAGCGGATAATCGTCTTCCCTCTTCCCCGTGAAGGTTAGCGAATTCCTTGATATTTGAATTTCTCTCGGCGTAGGGATACCTCGTGGTTATCTCTGAGGCGATGATGTCATAAACGCATTATGTCATAAACACCGCGCTCTCGTTCTTCGTTCGTCCGTCCATTCGTCCCGACGCGACGAGGCAGATGAGTTGTATTAATGAGAGCAGCGATATGTATTAATAAGATACTCGCGGAAAATTTCTTATTTATCAAGAAATGCGGTACATGTCGATCGATATTTTGCTCTGCTTTTTCCTTCTTGCACGCTCTCTTATTAGCGACCAACGATTCGATCAAGCTCCTTCAGCTCCTCCGCATCCCCCGGTCTCGCCGTTGCGCCCATGTCATCGAGAATATCGGGGTTAATTTAATTTAATTACTCTCTCTCTCTCTCTCTCACTCTCTCTCTCTCTCTCTCTCTCTCTCTCTCTCTCTCTCCCTCTCTCTCTCTCTCTCTTTCTCTCTCGGTTTCTCCCTTTCGGTCTCTTCGTCTGTTCCATTCTCTTCCCTTGTCTGCACGTTTCATTCCCATTTCTGCGTGTTTGGCCAGTCATATGCATACGTAGCATCGTTTGCATATGTAGATCGACGAGTCAATATTAAAGCCCATCGATACCCATTCCAGCCCGTTTGTTTATTTTGCAACTTTGCATATTATAGATTTTACTATGCGGGTCTTTGTACATCGTCGGGGGCGATTTTTCTCGTTTTCTGCATCCGCCGGTGATGAGACTCGGTATCCTGTTTCTCTTTTCCCTATCACAGTTGCGGCAGAACCAATTAACGGGCGAAGTATTATTATATATCAGCGTACCAGGATTTACCAAGATCAGTCGTATGAGGAAATATACGCGAAAAGGGAAGCTCTTTGTGTACACGGCGCAGTTTTTCATTGCCTGCGGGTTTGGCGCGAAAGCCGCCGTTAGGAAATAGAAAGATTATAAAGGTAGCAATTGGTCAAAAGGTTAATTTTCATGTTCTTTTGATCTCAGGAAAACTTCAGCCGCATGCTGCCGAATACTGCCGGGGGCGGATAATTTTTTTCGTCGTACCGGTTGAAATATCGTTTCTCATTATTGGCGTTTCAACCGGCCGTGTCCACTATTTAGTCGTACGAGCCCGAGATTTTGGTGGCGCATTTAAAACCACGAGGCAAGCCTTGTCTGAAACCCTTGAAAAAGTCGAAAAAGTGCTCGATGGCGCGGAAATAGTCCTATTAACAACATGAAATAAAACGAGCAGCGGTAAGAAAAAAGAGCGTCGATTATGATCGCTGAGATCGTGGCTCCTGACATCCGTCTGTGATAGCGGCGGATAGATCACGCCGAGCGACGAGATAATTTTCGCGCCGAGCGCGACAATTGGGATACTATTTGCTAAAATGGATAGAAGTCGAGGAAAAATGTTTATTGCGTTTGGGTGTTCCGTAATTTGCTTCTTATTTCGTGTTTCGCGCTATTCCACACATCCACTCTTTGAACACCCGGCCATCTACGCGCCGATCGATGAATCTCTCATGGATGCACTGCCATCTCTGGATTTTAGGTGGTAAGTAGGGAACTTGCTGGTAACTAGCCTTTCACTGGTAATTCTCATGTCGGTTGCGCACTAGGGCGTGATTCGGCGAAAATTCGCATCGGGGTTCATTGCAAAATTTTTATTTCGTCATCAATTTCAATAGGATATTCGACAATTTAATGTACCAACGAAGAAGTCTCTTTCTTTCTGTTGAGTTTGTCAATCTGGAGTAAATATAAGATAGTCCTGTAGGCAAAAACTTTGTAATTCTTTCTTAGGCACATTTGGCGAGCAATTTACCGACAAGAGGACACTAAGCCAGTAAGCATCAACCGATAGTAAATGAATTGTTGTATAATAAAGTAAAATTAAAATATAATAAAGTATAATATAATATAGTAAAATTAAAGTATAACAAATTAAAATTAATATCAGAAGTCAGAATGTCAGTATAGAAAAAGAATCTTATTGTCTAAAATTTTCGTTGCCCGGGAAGAATCACGATCAAACGGAAAGATCGGATACAGCAATAAAAAAGTTTCTGCAGGAAGTTTCTTCTTAGCCAATCGTTCTCTCAGTCAAACGAATGTCGCAATTTGATAACAGAGCTATTTCTCATTACCAAATTTTCATCTGATCTCTATATATTCGGTGAAAAAATGAAAGTTAACTTCGCATAGCAATTTAGTAAATAACATACGTAGGAAGCACGCATATGTTGTCGCAATCAACAGCCTAGGTAGAACAGAAAATTACGATGACATCAGAATGACGTCAAAATGATGAGGAAAACTCATTTTTTCATTATGATTCAGTCATTTTCTCGTCATTTTAATATCATTTTCTATTCTACCTGGGAGAAGTTTAGGTAATGAAGTGCCCGAAGTTATATCAGCTAAAAGCGTCGGAAGTATCATGTGATTCTACCGAAGATAAGACTTGACATTATATGATTGGCAGAAGCAATGATGGAATGAGCGTGCTTATATCTGCGAATGATAAACTGAAAGTGACAACTTGATACCCTATTTCTTTAATAGCTATCAAAGGCTCTCTATAATGCAACATTATATGAAGGGAAGCATATATGTATTTTCCTACGGAGATGATTTCACTGAAAGAAATGGGTCGTAGGGTAGCTGGTAAAACATTGATTTCATTCCGGAAAACAAAGAAGGGGAGCAACTTGATGGAAGCAACGTTAGCGCGAAATACGAAAGCAGAAATAGGGAGGGTAGATTTATGATCGGGATGTATATGACTTTGGGGCATTAAATATAAAAAAGAATAGAAGCATGTGCGAAGATTCAAGGGAAATATAGATAAGAAATGAAGGTGAAAGATAGCACAAGGTAGCAAGGTATCTAAAGTGGGAGCATGCCCGAGGGGATTGACAAAATGTAACGGTAAAGGAACATGATAAAAACGTATATAAGTAAGGCAGACTAAATAATAGAATATGGTAAAATCAGATGATTGATGAAAAGCATCTCTGTAGGGAAATACGGAAACCATATTAAGCACGGGAAATTTTATCGTAGGCTCGCGAAGAGAAAGGTCTGCCTCCGAAAAGGGAGGCCTAGGGGGAAAATATAGATATGAAAATATTAACTTTCAATCAGAATGGTAGCCCCGATAAGTAGCTTCTACACTACCAATAAATATAAATTATCGAAGAAATGGGGGTACGAACGAAATGTAAGAGAAGCGTGGTAGGGATAAAAAGGAGCAAAGTTGCGTGAAGTTCAGATATAAGAAGTGAGGGTAGTAGCGAGGATGATGATGAATAAATAAGCGACAAATTAACAGAAGGAAAGAGAAACAGAGAGAGAGAGAGATGCAGATGGTGAAAATGAAGAGATGACGCGAGAGGTGATGGCAAAATATTGACAACAAAATTGCAATCAGGCAGAATAGGAAACATCATATACGTGTGTATAAAGAGCCATATGTCATTCTGATTTATAATATATTTGCTTAATATCCTAATATTCTTTAGGGAATCAAGCGACGCGGTAGCGTCACGTACGTTGAGTATTATAAAAAGAAATATCAATCGATGTCGATATGTTAGGGCGTGATAAGACATGACGCTACCGCTGGTATTTACAGGGAAGTTCGCGTCGTCTGACATATTTTGTAAAATATCTTGGAAACTAAAGCAGTCTTCAAAATTATAATGACATTTTTCTTATTAAATGTCGATATAAGCTTTCGATTGAGCCCTTGTTGACAAAAATTGGTTTAGCTAATGTCGAGATATGGAAAAATCTTTAAACCTATAGAAAAATTCTATTTCAAAAAGATATGAAATCAATATAAATTGTTGAGTATTTGAGATTATTATATTAAAATCTTATTTTGAAAAATAACTACTAAAATCATCATTTTGAAGTGTCTATTCTATTGTTGTGAATTTACTCAACATGCCCGGGTCGCATTAACGGATAAATAATTGTTCAGGTCTTAATTGATTACTTTTTATAGTATACTTGTTTTCTGTTCCGATATACAGTTCTCCGTGCTTCCGTGCGGAAGCATTTTAATGTTTCGAAAATGTTTTACTTAAAATGTGTTATTAATTAATGTATATTATTATTATTATTATTATTATAGTATATATAATAGAAAAATGGAAAATTTCAAGAGAAATACAAAAAATAGTTTATTCAAAGTATCGTTTCTCGCTAGCTATATACTTTTGCCATCTCTCTGGCAATACATAAATACCGCGGAAATATCTTGGCGAGTCATGTTTAATGCTTCCGCAAGTTAATCTTCTTATGTTTGCGTATCATCTTCATCTAATAACGCTTGCTTTGTCTTCGGCTTTGTCTTCAGTGTCGAAATCGCCACTTCTAGCGTTTAAACCAATCTTCACAGGTAGGTTTTCGATGGTGCATGTTCGGGCTCCTTGTCTTCAATGTCGAAATCGCCACTTCTGAAGCGTTTAAACCAATCTCTACAGGTAGTTTTCGATGGTGCATGTTGGCCACCTCATGCAAACAATGTGCTTCAGCTGCACCTTTTTTAAGTTAAAGCAGAAAAGCAAAGCTTCTCGCAAATGCTATTTATTTGGCACAAAACTCGACATCTTCGTTGTTAGAAAATATATTTTTGCGTTGCGATATGTGTTAGTATTACAACTGGTTATTATTAACAGATGTCCAAGCTATAAAAAAAACAACTTCAGTCATGTATATCGACTACATGTGTCGTTAGCGCCATCCATGTGTGAAACCCGGAAACTTAGTTGCGCACCTAGTAATGCGACCCGGGCACGTTGGTAAATTCACAACAATAGAATAGACACTTCCCAGGTAGCAGACTGACGTCAAATGACGTACTAATGACGTCTTAATGACGTTAGCTAACGTCCTTAAGACGTCATTAGTACGTCATTTGACGTCAGTCGGCTACCAGGGTTCAAAATGATGATTATTTCTTAGGCACATTTAGCGAACAATTTACCGACAAGAGGACACTAAACCAGTAAACATCAACTGATAGTAAATGAATTGTTGTATAATAAAGTAAAATTAATATCAGAAGCCAGAATGTCAGTATAGAAAAAGAATCTTATTGTTTAAAATTTTCGTTGCCCGCGAAGAATCACGATCAAACGGAAAGATCGGATACAGCAATAAAAAAGTTTCTGCAGGAAGTATAAGCGACAAATTAACAGAAGGAAAGAGAAACAGAGAGAGAGAGAGATGCAGATGGTGAAAATGAAGAGATGACGCGAGAGGTGATGGCAAAATATTGACAACAAAATTGCAATCAGGCAGAATAGGAAACATCATATACGTGTGTATAAAGAGCCATATGTCATTCTGATTTATAATATATTTGCTTAATATCCTATGAATATATTTCATGAATATAAAAGAAATAATATTCTTTAAGGAATCAAGCGACGCGGTAGCGTCACGTACGTTGAGTATTATAAAAAGAAATATCAATCGATGTCGATATGTTAGGGCGTGATAAGACATGACGCTACCGCTGGTATTTACAGGGAAATTCGCGTCGTCTGACATATTTTGTAAAATATCTTGGAAACTAAAGCAGTCTTCAAAATTATAATGACATTTTTCTTATTAAATGTCGATATAAGCTTTCGATTGAGCCCTTGTTGACAAAAATTGGTTTAGCTAATGTCGAGATATGGAAAAATCTTTAAACCTATAGAAAAATTCTATTTCAAAAAGATATGAAATCAATATAAATTGTTGAGTATTTGAGATTATTATATTAAAATCTTATTTTGAAAAATAACTGCTAAAATTACAAAGTTTTTGCCTACAGGGCTATCTTATATTTACCCCAGATTGACAAACTCAACAGAAAGAAAGAGACTTCTTCGTTGGTACATTAGATTGTCGAATATCCTATTGAAATTAATGACGAAATAAAAATTTTGCAATGAACCCCGATGCGAATTTTCGCCGAACCACGCCCTAGTGCGCAACCGACATAAGAATTACCAGTGAAAGGCTAGTTACCAGCAAGTTCCCTACTTACCACCTAAAATCCAGAGATGGCAGTGCATCCATGAGAGATTCATCGATCGGCGCGTAGATGACTAGGTGTTCAAAGAGTGGATGTGTGGAATAGCGCGAAACACGAAATAAAAAGCAAATTACGGAACACCCAAACGCAATAAACATTTTTCCTCGACTTCTATCCATTTTAGCAAATAGTATCCCAAATGTCGCGCTCGGCGCGAAAATTATCTCGTCGCTCGGCGTGATCTGTCCGCCGCTACCCGTCGTTACTCGCCGCGCTGCGGAGCGAATTATAATAGAGCTACAGGTCGCCGCGCGGGAAGCACTCCGTATCTCCTTCGGTCTTCTTCTCTTCCTCTTTTTCCTTTTGCCCTGGCCAGTCTCGCGCAGCATTGCAATGCCGGTTGACACACACGGTGTACGTCGAGTACACGGCCGGCCGGTACGATACATATTGACCAGCCGTACGGCTGGTCGACCGATGTTGTACTTGAGCGGACCTCGCCGTTTAGAGGATGCTCTATGGATAGTTACCGAGGGAAAGATGTATCTCCTCGTATCACCTGGTGCAAACCGAACGACCGACCGGGCGACCCCAAGCGAGGATTTTAACCCGGCTTAGAACAGAGCTTAAAGACGAGCACGGACAGCACAAGAGGCAGGGAGAAAGGGGGAAAGAGAGCAGCAGAGGAAACCAGCGCGCAATGCGGCAGGTAGAATCGTATCGGCAAATTGCGATCGGCGACCGCCTTGTCGGCAACTCCCTGAGGCAAGAGCGGTGCTCCGCGCGCACATTCGACGAAGTAAGAAAGAGGGAGAGAGAGAGGAGAGAGAGAGGAGAGAGAGAGAGAGAGAGAGAGAGAGAGAGAGAGAGTGAGAGAGGGACGGGAGAAAAGGGGTGAACAGGGTGGCGGAAGAAGAGGTAGAGATGAAGAGGCTATCTACTATCCTACAAGTGATACGAATATCCGGCATTGTTTAGGTCTCCAGGGCTCGCGAACGCGCTTATCTAGCCGTGATCGTTCGAAGAATCGAATTCCTGGCACGCTCTCATTGATACCTTCCCTTACCGAGTTCGATGCGCGTGGGCTGCAGACGATCTAGTTGAGGCTGCCGGAGAGATTGCGGTCGCGCGGATCGTGCGTTGTTGTTGCCTTCGGAGCAGGTCGCCACGCGTTCGTTGCGTGGACATATTATTATGCGCGAATTGTCTGACGGAATAGCGCCGTAAATCATAGAGACGAAGCGAGGCCTTCGCATACACTCATCCGCGAGAGCACTTTTGATTTTAATCAGGCTAACTCCCGCAAAGCCTCTCCGCTGTCGTAAACTTTCGACGACGGCGAAATAGCACGACTTCGAATTAAGTGAGCTTCATTGGGACATGTTGAGGTGAAGGTCGTCCCAATGAAGCTCGCTTAATTCGAAGTGTCTCTCAAGGATCGATAAACGCTGGATCCCGCGCCTGTCATTTGCCTAAATGAGGTTGAAGCTCGGTATTCATAGTCGAGTCTTATATTTAAGACCAAGTTCATCTTCAGATGCTGTACACATTATTTCATTAGCTACGGTGTATCTGAAAAAAAAATTTTAAGACGGTCTTAAATATAAGACCGGACTATGAATACCGGTTTAAGAAACCTATGAAAACTTTTAAAAAGAGATTTTTAAAAATATTCTGTATATATTTTTCACCCTTTCACCCACGGTCGATTCAATGTGAACAGGAGTACATGAGCGGTAAAAGACACAACTGAGTTAATACTTCCTCTTTTTCCTTTTGCCCTAGCCCTCGGAAAAGACGGACTCGCGACTCGCGACTAAACGCGAGGCGTTGAAACCTGCGAGGCACTCTGTAAAAGCCGTGCGGAGCAATAATGCGATTTATCGTTAATCCCGTTAATAGCACAAGTAGTATTTCGAGGATCTCGCTATCTTACGGCTAAACCTTCTTAACCCTTAATCTACGTTGCCTCTGCCCCACCTATCGAAAGGTAGCCAACTGTTCACGGGTACGATTCGCACACCTTGTCCTTGGCCCTCCGCGAAACGTCATAATCGACGTGAATTTTCGACGTGGAGATCATGCTTCTATCACGGCCGAGTCGCGCGACGCGAGAAGACGAACGCGTTACGTCGAATTTCGAGCGGATAATCGTCTTCCCTCTTCCCCGTGAAGGTTAGCGAATTCCTTGACATTTGAATTTCTCTCGGCGTAGGGATACCTCGTGGTTATCTCTGAGGCGATGATGTTATAAACGCGTTATGTCATAAACACCGCGCTCTCGTCCTTCGTTCGTCCGTCCATTCGTCCCGACGCGACGTGGCAGATGAGTTGTATTAATGAGAGCAGCGATATGTATTAATAAGATACTCGTGGAAAATTTCTTATTTATCAAGAAATGCGGTACATGTCGATCGATATTTTGCTCTGCTTTTTCCTTCTTGCACGCTGTCTTATTAGCGACCCACGATTCGATCAAGCTCCTTCAGCTCCTCCGCATCCCTCGGTCTCGCCGTCGCGCCCATGTCATCGAGAATATCGGGGTTAATTTAATTTAATTACTCTCGCTCCATATTAGCTCACGGGGATAACGCGGGGATAGCCCGAGCGTGCGAGCGACATAGATCGCGATGGATATCAGTGAATGATCGGCTGAAAGCGTGTAGAAAGCGCTCATGAATATTAGATGCGCTGTATTTACCGTCCCGAACTCCTGACTTGGTCCGCTCGATGTTACAGATACGACGTGCGTCACGGGCAGTCCAGCGCGGGAAAACATAGGCTACTAAAAATACAGGTTATCTAACCTTTAACAGGCGTCGTTAATGCACGGTAGGTGCATTTACCTAAGCTGCCATACGGCACATTATTAAAAGAGACACAACGTTAGTGTACTAAGCCCGAAGCAGCGTGACACACGATCGATCATTTTTAGCCACGCATTAATGTAGGGAGTGAGTCCAGTCCCGGTGCGCCGCACACAATTCCGCCACGTGTGCCGCGCAACGTCGGCTGTACCGATCGATCTCGTTCTGGTCCGACCAGTTCTGCCAGGTATCAGGAAAATATCCGCATACGTTGCGTCACCGAACGAATCGCGGACTGGTAAAAACAACAGAAAGGTCGTGTAAAATGCGCGACACCGCGGAAGATAAAAGAGCAAAGCCGATACGACCGTACGCGCGTACGTGCATCAAGTGCCTCGGATGATCGGTACCGGCAGCACATATTCTTGCGCCGGCCTCTTCAATTATTCCACCGTACCGTTATTCATGATTCTCTCTCCCTCTCTCTCTCTCTCTCTCTCTCTCTCTCTCTCTTTCTCTCTCAAGCCTTTTCCATCGCGCTGTGAATTACTCAACAAGAGCCTTTAGAAGATTTATTAGTCCTCCCGCCCGGCACGAACCGGTAGTAGTAACCTCAGTCGAGAGGATCCAGATGCGAGATCGCCGCGATCGAGAGACGGAGTGGCGTGAGTCGCCGCGAGTGCTGCATCTCGCGATGGATGTTACCGTCGGCCACCGGGAGACACCTCGGCGATCACCCGGAACGGAATCGTTTATTTGCCGAATGACACAGCGGCCAGCGCTCGCTGCCGTCGACGCGTTTGACGACCGTTTATTTTTCGACGGTATTTAAAGGAAAATCGCGCCGCGGGCGATCCTACTCATTCTCATCCTCGTCTTTGTCCTCGTACTCGTCGTCGTCGTCGTCGTCGTCGTCGTCGTCGTCGTCAAGCTGGAATCACGCGGCTGAACGCGCTGGGAATTTCTCCTTTCCTCGCGCATTCCCTTGCCGAGATCGCGCGAGACTCGAAAACGAAAGGGAGGGAAGGTGCGGGCGGGAGAGAGAGAGAGTGAGAGAAAGAGAGAGAGAGAGAGAGAGAGAGAGAGAGAGAGAGAGACAAAGCAGGTAATCGGGATCGAGGAGAGTTTGTGTTCGCGAGGTACAGCGACGATTCAAAGTACTCGAAGGCATGGAGCGGTGTGCGAAGGGCTTCCAATTGCTTCCTGGTCTCTCTTTCTCTCGATAACACCGCTTACCTCCTCCTTCTCTCCTGCTCTGCGCCTCGGGACGATAATTTCGGATTAACGACAGGACGTCGGTATCGATTGTTTATCGTGTGAAAGACCGTCCGTGAACGATCGTCTATTGCGCTCGCCATGCTGCACGTCGCTGAAGAGAAAGATAGAGAGACTCGGACCGCGACCTGATATCTGCTCTCGATAATCTTCGCAATGGAAAGGCTTTCCTACGGTTCGAATATTTGCTACGGAATATCGGCTACGAGCGTATGAACACTTGAGCTGGAGATACTTAATGATAAACGCGATGATAAACGCGATGACCTGGGTTCACCGGGAGTTTGGAAAACGATTTCGTTTTAGAATATAGTTATCCATAATTACGAAGCTATAATAATATGCTACTTCACATGTATAATTCCTCGGACACGTATAATTGTGTGTTTGGGATAACGACCCGAATGTCTCTCCCTAATGCTGTACTTACGGATCTTTGACGACCGTTTGTTTGTCGACGATATTTAAAGGAAAATCGCGCCGCGGGCGATCCTAATAATATGTTTGAACGCAAAATTGTGTCACTGTCGAGTACTCCGAAGACTCGGGCCTCGTTCGCGCGCCTCCAGCGCGACGTGTCGCGAGACAGATACGAAAAAAAAAACGCGCGGTTCGCGCGCGCACCCCGCGAGGAAATTATTTGACGACAATTCCCAGCCGGTCATTCGCTGCTTACATCTGGCTTATCTCGCGACTAGGCATGCCACGGACGGCGCGTAATGGCCCTCGATCCCGTGAGCCTCGATGCTGCCTACGTGAGGGCAATATCGTATTGTTATTTGTTGGGTTAGGTACTCTGTTGCTTCCAGATCAAGTACTCGCGCCGCGCACCTCCTCGTCTTGCTCGCGATAGCGCCCGGCTATCTCGCTCTCGCTCATTGTTGCCCCGCTCGGCGCAGATAGATCATTCTATTATCGAGATAGCGACCGTGCACGCGGCACAAGAGGGTCCCGTGCACGTGAACATACTCCGGCGCGGACACGCGCGCGATTTATTCGCGGCCGTAGCAAGCTCGTTTAATTGGCCGTCCGCGAGCGTGCGACTCGTTCCGCAAAACCGCGCGAGAGACCCGCGACTCTTGCTTGCTCTTTCTCCTCCCGCGCCGCTTCTCCGGCGGGCCGACGATTGTCTCAGCGGACTCTTCTTTTGGGAATAGGCTCAAATAAAATGTAGAATCACGAGAAGAAAGCCGAGTGTGAGGGCCGAGCTGAGAGGGGAACGGAGAAAAGCGAATTTGCCGAATTTGTCTTGCGAAATTTCAGAAACGACTTAATGAGAGAAAGAGACCGACCGTTTCTTTCTTGGCCGAGTTTGGCCGAATTTGGAGGTTACTGGTCTATCCTCGGGGTCCTTAAGAGCCCATCACTCTCCTCGTCGTGCTAATAGCGTCTTATTAAATTGTGTCTCGCAAAAAGAGTAGCACGCGCGCGCTTAGCCAGGTTCTTCTTTCTTACATATTTCACGCGTACGCGAAGTATCCCGCGGAGATCGGCGCGAAATTTAGGCAGTAATGTATGTATTACACCCCGTACGACAACTAGATATCTGCAGACACAGACGACGTTCGCTCGATATCCGCCAGATCGACGCGGGCATCTCTGACGAAATGTCGGAAGTGTGCAGGAGTTTACTATTTTCCGCGCTTCGGGGCACCGGATGAATACGAGAAGATCTCCGCGCTGTCGAAAGGGTTAAAAACCGATACGATGCGCCTCTCTCGGCCCAGCGATGCATAACACCGTCCAATTGCGTCGATCCTCTCTCGCTCGTCGATAATCAGCGGAGTCGGCTCTCGCTGCGAGCGAGCGAGCGAGCGAGCGAGCGGTGAGCATTCTCGCGGCAAACAAATGTCACGTATGAGGAAGACGTCCGCTTAGGATCATCGTCTAAGATCTTCCCGGAATTGGCACTCTACGAGTAACGTGAGCGCTCGTTGAGATGAAATCTTCGCCGTGTACGGGAAGAAAATGTTACTTTGAGGAGTTCCTCAACTCGTCTTCCCGGAACTCCGTGTCGTCGTGGACGATCTCCCGTCTATTCGACCCGTAAAAAGCGCACGATAGCTCTCATAAGTGAAGGATTCGAGCGTGTTGGCCGCGCCGTGAGAGAGAAAGAGAGAGAGAGGGAGAGGGAGATTTATTTCCGCGCGAGCTATCAGGCTATCGTCGTATTTCGCGAGACGGCCGCTCACCCGCGTATTGATTTTAGGAAAAAAAAGAAAACAAAAGTAAACGTCCGCTCGCGTAATTTAATCGCAAAATCGTAATCCAACCTCGGGCAAACTCGGGTTTTACCCGATACTCTGGAGTTCCCGCTAATGTGTTCCTCTCGTAAATCTGTCGAGTCAAATAACTTATTAAGCCAAGCTCGCGAAAATCACCGGTGAATTCATTCGCAGTTCTATCAAGATCGAATAAACTAAAATCACTTGGCTGCTAACGCAAGTTGTTCGGGCGCCAAGTGGCTTTGCTACGAATTGAACTTTCCACTCATCGCTCGCTCGTTATCATATCATGACGCGGTATGCCGGCTCTCCGCATTCAAGACGCACGTGATGAGAATTGACCGAGGTGAGAACCACGTTGCTGAACGTTGAAAACAACGTGGGTGAAGAGGACGAGCGGCGGCCGGCGAGGCGAGGAGGAGAAGCACCGTCGTAGCCGGTTACACAATCGTAAGCCCGTGTAACGATATTCTCTCCTGATTACACGTATCGCAGCATCGCAGCGATACCGGGAAATTTCACTGTCGGTGGCGCGTGAATATTCATCCAGCCTTCCGAGCCTTCAGCCGCAGCTCTCCGCCGAATGGTGTAACTCAGACAGGAGAAGGAGGAGATGTTACGGAGTTGAATTGAATTAGACTGCGCGCGGATTGCCTCGCGCGCTCGCGCCTCGGAATCATGACGCTTTTTCTCGGACTGTGAGAAACCGTTAAACTTTCGTCCGATTTTATTCGATTCACGAACGGCCGGCCTGCCCTCCAAGTCTCGCAGTCAGTCTCGCGAATCAGCGATGGAAATTTGTCCGTCCCTCTCGAGATGGGAAGCGTTTCGGTTCCGTTCCGAATTGTCTCGCGTGCGTTTTTGCAAGCTGCGCTTCGTGAATATCGCGAAGAAAGTGGCAAATTATCGAAACGACCGGGACGGCAATTAATAACGAGTCACCGAATCAATACGCCTTCGGCAAATGCAACGAAACGATTGCATTTCGCGGGTATTAATTCCTATTGTATAACATCCTGAACATTTTTAAGCGCTGTTATTTCTTCCAGCAGAACGAACAATCCTTCGATTTACCGAATCGAAGGATTGTTCGTTCTGCTGGAAGAAATAACAGCGCTTATGTTCTCGCTTCATTTGCGCGGATCGGGAACAACAGTCACGGAATATATCGGCCCCTGTAAACACACGGAGGAAATATGTCCAAGAAAAGTACGCGTCTAACGCGTCCCGACAATACGCACGAGAAAGACCTTATCTAGATAGATAGTCTAGATAGATAGATAGTCTATCTAGATAGATCTATCATTATTAGATATAGATTAGATATAGATTAGATATTATCTAGATTATTTGTGCATCAAATATAGTAATCGCTTATCCTTTTCCGTTGAGTATTCCTGATGGTCCTTGATAGTCCATACAATCAAGAATAAAAAAAATTGAGATACGCAACGCGTTGCGTGACTATCTCAATTACATATATCGAATTTAGGTAAAGTTCCGTCGCACGACGCACGAACAAACGTGTACATGCACACATTGTACTCTTCTGGATCGTCGGCTCTATTCGAACAAGGCGCATATGCCGGTCGTTAGAGGTCTCCAGCCTTAACTAACTGCGTTCCTTATCTAAATGGCAATAATAATTGGCTGCGAAGCGTAGCCCGTATCGATGCCAGGCCGACGCGCGGTGCATTGCCATGGGAACAATGCGCCGTCTGACTTATGACGTGCTTAGAGTTAGCGGCGGAGGCGTGCAGACGTAACGCGAGAGCGGAGATGATAGGCGCGAGGAATGCGTTCTTGAGACGAAAGAGAGGGAAATAATTCGAAATTATCCCGGGGCTTTAATCAGTAATCGCCCGTAGCCGCGAGAGATCATCCCGCGAGCTGCATTCCGAAATGTCAGCAATCGGGAAGCAAACGGCCGGGTCGGTTCCCCGGACTCGTACTGTAATTAGCCGCGTATTCATGCCGCGTGTACGTATGCGCGTGTCTGTAAATTATACATGTTTACAGTATACAAATTGCGAGAGATTTATTTTAAAATAGCACTAGTTAGTACTAGTACCGCAGCGAAATTATTTGCTCCGAACGCGCGTCGATTATGCACGATATCATTTTCATACGCCTTTCTTCCCTCTTGTTCTATTGACATCGCTACCGCTCAATTAAATCGCCCAAACTAATCATGACTTGTTGACTCGGCGGCAAACTACATATACTAAAGCAAATATCAATCGAGTTGACATCGAGTCCGAGCGTTGTTTTGTAAACTATCTGATTTCATTAATTTTTAACGAGTGAAAATTATTAACATCCGTGCCCGGTTACGGTACAGACAGGACGACAACCAGGATAGTATGGGCGCTGGCTGAGTAACGCGCAGCGTATATGGCATAGGGGTGAGGCTCGGTTACATTATTGATCGAATCGTCCCACGCACGTCCCCCGCGCGTTCCTCCCGCGCGGTTCTTCTGCCCTGATCTTCTACAATTTTCCCGGTCTCTCGAAATCGGAAATTGCGCAATGTGTCGCAAGGCGCATTCTTGGCGAAAGTTGTTGGCACCGTTGCACGTATTCACAGAGATTGACAATCACTTGTCAATCTGACAAAGCGCCCGCGGCTAGGGAGCGAACCGAATGATTAGCCGCATAATATCGAATGTCGAACATAGTCATGATTACGTGAAAAATAATGAAAGTTTCCGCGTTCTATTTCTATGGCGTGCGTATATTCCGAGAACTCGCGCCTCACTCTCAATGTTTGCCACTGAATAAAATTAAAGTAGACGGTCGGCCTTTTAACAGACCATTGTTATATATTATTAATTAGTAAAACAATGTAACATCCGTTCTAATTAGAGAGAGAATAAATGAATGTAACAATAATATCGCGATCACGTTACGTTAAATAATAGAGGGAAATTGTGTGGGTGAGCTAACTCTCTCTCTCTCTCTCTCTCTCTCTCTCTCTCTCTCTCTCTTTAATTAGCAGTGCTGATAACCGCATTCCCTTCGAGCGTGCGGTGTGGTCGCTGGGAGTGAATATACCGGAAAACTTATTGTGGTCTCAGCACATTGACAGCATCTGTGCCAGGGTAAAGAGAGGACTCTATCGGTTCCAGATTCATCAGGAACTATTCAGTACTTCTATTAGACGGCGCTTGGTCGAATGCTGTTCCCTCACTTCGACTACTGCTCTCTAGTGTACTTAGCGACTTGACCAGGAAGCAAAACAACAAGATTGCAGAAGGAGCATAACTCCTGCATTCGCTTCGTTTACAATCTGCGCTGATTTGATCATGTCACCGCCGTGCGGTTGAGGGAAGGATGGCTTTCAGTGGAACATCACCGCAAATTACAGATGTATGCATGTTTGCTACACAATATCTTCAACATCCACACACTTTATTTTTTTTATTTATTTGCTGGACCTTTCCCGGCGGCCGCCACCGATATCAGGACCACGAATGAATACACCCTGTGTATTCATTGTATCTATGAATGACAGTCAATTAATAATTTCCAAGAGTAAAATACTCGACCAGCGGCGGAGAACTTGACGATAATGATCAAAGGAACGTATGCGCGGGGGATATTGCGCGATTAATCCGCGCGTATACGAAATTGGCCAAGAGTGAGGAGGAGGAGAAGCGGGCTTCGCATGCATATATCAACGCGCGTGCCATCCATCGGCGTGCCGCTGAGCGATTAGGATTTCGGCTCCCCTGCATCTGTCGGAGCGAGAGATCGGTTAGCTCAGATTAGCGATTCAGATTAAGTGCGCTGTACTAGAAAGCAGGAGAGAGAAGGAAACGCGAAGCGCGCTCACGCCTCGTACGCGTCGCTTCGCGACATTCGTCGCGGTGACCCGACAATTGCGTAACGCGCATCCGCGCCGAGATTCATGACGATGACTCACGACGCCGGGCAATTATGTCACTGAATCCTAAAACGAAGTAAACCGTGTATGCACGGTCGCGGACATAGCGATCATCACGCGTTACGCGCGGCGCGGATAGTAATTAGACGTGGAGCGACTATTAAGAGACGAGCGGGTTATAAATGCGCGAGGACTATGTCCCGTCCCGGACTAGATTCCCGGCCGCGATCTACTTTATCGACCTACTATGATTATATGACGGGATAACCAGATGCGTTTTATACACGTGTTCTATATGTATCTGTGCCAAGAAGCGGCGGAGGAGAAGCGGCGAGAGGTCAAATGATCTACAGTAGCGACGTATGCTGTGCATCATCGTTCGCTCGTTCGCGATTGGACCGGGCCGAGGGAGTCGCCGAGCGCGAGGAGGAGAACAGCAATTATAAACAATTGGAGAATATAGGGCGATCAATGTGCTTCTTCAGTGGGAGGAGGTTGCCCATCGCCTATTGCAAATACATGAGACGACAAAGTACGAAGAGACGACCTGATTGGAATTTCTTACCTATCTCGCGATAATGAAAAAAAAAGTCTCGAGGTGGTATACGCACACGCGAATTTCATATTAAAATACCACGTAGAATTTTATATTAAAATACCGCCGTGACCGCCGTTATATATCGGTCGTTACATGTCGGTTAACACGTTGAATGCCACGGGGGCCACCGGTGACCGGCGCGCCAAGATTAGTAGAAATACATAATTAGAACAAATGTCAATACTTCAAAATTCTTCATTATTACCATCGTTACTACAATGGTTTGAAGAAATTAATGCAGTATAAAACATAAAAATAGTTTTATTTATACACGTTGTCGATAATATTTCACATAATTGTATCGGATTCTCCAATATTTGCACGATATTCATAAAAAGGGCCGTACTATTTTTAGCGACGGATAAGTTGTGTCGCATCGAAATGATCGTCGAAATGATTCAACAGAGGCAGAAATTCAATATTTGCACGTCCTTTGAATCTATGTATTTACTTTTCTATCCCTGTAGTGCTGAAATTAATATTTTCGGTTCTCCCTCAGCTTTATAGTATATAGCTATAGCTTTACCCTTTGGACTACACAGAGAGAAAGAGAGGGGGAGAGAGAGAGAGAGAGAAAGAGAGGGAGAGAGAGAGAGAGAGAAAGAGATCATACGCACGCATTCGTCATGGTACGCCTAGCAACGCACATTCTGCTGACGTAGGATTAACTATTCTAAACGAGGGATTGATTATTTGCTCACCCTCGCGCAATAATGAGAGCGAAAAAGAACGAGGTAGGACAACGAGGATAAAGAGACAGACAAGGAAATAATCAGAACGGGTACACTGATACACGGGTACACATAAAATATTTAACGGCATTGTACTGTTACGTTTACGTTAAAATGCAAAGTGATTTGTAATTGTATTTCAAAACGTTAAATTTAATTTCTACTCTAATGGAACCAAATTTCCGTTAAATGGCTTTTTAGTTTATTGTCCGCTGTTAAAAGTACATGATGTATTGTAATATTCACTTTAGCATAATAAATTTATCTCTTATATGGAATAACAATTATTCGATCTTTATGGAATAACAATTATTCCATCTTTATGGAATAACAATTTTCTGTCGACAAGTTAATTCACGGTTCGTGACATTTTAATTTACAGTTCTATTATTGTTAATTTAACTTTTGTTAATTTGATAATCTTGAAATTTCAAAACATCGATAAGTTAACAAGAATTAGGACACTATTGTAAATTGTATATATTCTTGAGACCAAATACAAAGTAAAAAGATCTAATACTATTTTCTCTTCCGACAAATAGTTAACGAGATATCGTGAGTTAAATATCTCAAGAAAGAGCTACCAAGTCTTCCATAAATATCTCAGAAAATATTAGGCAAATAAAAAAATGTCTCAAACAAAAATTGTTAAAGTTAATTGGTAGAAAAGATGATACAATCATCACAGGGGAAAAAATTGCGGTTTCTATTTAAGGAAAGGAGAGAGCGAGAGAGCGAAAGCGCAGGGTCACGGAGAAGAGGGTTCAAACAGGATGAGTGAAAAAGAGATTTTGTCCTCCTAATCTGTCTACTGTTCCACCTCGCCATTTCCAACGAAAGTGCACGAACGCGAAGGTAATTGAGTTCGGCGTATGTACCGACAAAGTAAACTGTGAAACATCGCGTGCCACGCTGTGCGATGTCCTATGGCCGTTGTCTCGTAAAGATTACACGCGGTGCACGGGTTTCCATAAATATTCATGCTCCCATAATTGCCCTTACCTCGCGTCGCGCGTCTAGCGCGAATAAACGACCGCGCAATGAGATTCAAATTTACTGCCGCGTTCGCTCGGGAAGCTCTCCCGCCGCCGCGCCGCCGCTCACTCTCTCTCTCTCTCTCTTTTTTTTTTCTCTCTCTCTCTCTCTCTCTCTCTCTCTCTCTCTCTCTCTCTCTCGGCCGCAGCCCACGTAGTTGCTGGCTATGACGTCGGAACGAATCTCGCAGTCGGCTACTTGCAGATTCAATTGCAAATTTCGGAGATTCGAAGTAGGGTGGGTGGCCGACGATTCACTGACAATCGCGTCGATAATTGCGACGTTGATATTTACTCGCATGAACGTCGCGTTTAATTACGAAGACTTCCCGTGGAAGGGAATTTCCGTGGAAGGGAAATGCGATCGATACGTCCACCCGGCGGATATGACACCGCGACGCGAGGGCTCTGCGATTTTAAAGTTGTCATGCCTTGCGAAGCTCACGAAGCTTTATGCTTCGGGAGAACCGTTACATATCGCAGGATCGCACGACGATTTTTGAATAAGATGTGCTCTGATGTAACAAAAAGAGAAAAGAGAACTGTCGCGCAAAGACCGGTTACGTCACGTACGCGGGGCGATTGAAGGATCCGCGCTTTCCGATGTAATCTCCAGCTAAGACGCTTCCACGCTCAGCGAAGCGTTCGCTTCAAGCGTCGATCCGTGGCGAGCGCGCTCCCCTCGGCGATCGTGTACCTTGGCTCGCTTTTGTCGCGATGCGCGCCGTGCGCGGCATTTGAATCGACGCTTAAGTCGGCTCAGCCGGCGCCAAAGGGAAAAGAAAGAGTCGAGTGGGTCTGCGGTTCTTTCGGGCCGCGGCGCAACTAAGGTTTCCCCGAGACAGGTCAGTTACACCGCGAAAACGTACACCGCCGTTGCAGCAGCCGCGCACGGTGATATTGGGCCGAGGCTGACCGAACCGCAGGAATCGCACGCGGCGGCGACGGCGGCGATGGCTTGCGAAAAGTCTCTGCTGCGTGGCTCGCAATGTATTGCGTCACGGGAAAGGAAGGTGTGTGCGGACCGGTGTCGGCGCGGCCGGTGCACCTCGGCGCGGCCGAGGAACGGCCTTTAGGAAGTGCGAAGGAGCGCCGACGCTGCCCCTCAACTAGCTGTAACCACCTGTAACTACCTGTAATAACCTGCTTTTCTTGCAACACTTTCACGTTCGGATAAGACGGACTTTCGCGCGGATGGATCGCGCCGGCTGCGCCGGCCGCCGGGTTGCTATGTGTTGGAGAGTCTGTTGCGCGACTCGGTAGTCTATAGCAGTCGCGAGGGGATCGATCGAATGACCGAGGGTCTCTCCCCACCCCCCGCCCTCCTCTCTTTCTCTCTTTAGATTTTGCAGAGGCAGAGTGAGGTTTTACATATTTTCATATTTCAGCTACATATTTCCATATTTTTCCATATTTTCATGTGAGTTACATGTTTTCCAGCTTTTCATCGAGAAATGTTGGAACAATGGCAAACCATCGATAGAAAAAATATCTAGAATATTTTAGAACATTTGAATATCTAGAAAATACATGGAAAATAATTGTTTGGTGTGGATATTGACAATATGATGATTAAAATATAAATCGCTTTATTCTAATAAAATAAATAACTGCATTTTTGTCAAGACAAGCTACGGCTTTAAAGAAATGTACTTTTTGCACTTGAGACAAATATTATATCGATGTTACGGATGTTAGTATAATATATATTTGTCAGAACTGACTCAGATATACATATTTTTCACGTCTTCATATCATTTTTCATATAGATATTTATGCATAACACATGAACATACTTGATACGTATCATGGATATAATATTTCTTCCTTGAGCTTTTGCTCCCTATTTCTCTTCTCACCCTCCATTATTTCTCCATTATTCTCTTTATGACAGGGGAGCAAACCATCTTTTTAATAACTTCGGACGCTGTGTTCTTGGATGCATAATGCAATATTGTGATTTTAAGTTGATTGAAATTGCTATTGCAGCGCATTGACTATGCATTAAACTCCCATTGTTCCCCCTGCTAGTCTGTTTTTTTCCTCCCCTCCCTTTTTGTAAACATAATAACCGCAATTTGTCCTTAATTATAATATGTAATATCAGTCCGGGAGACTAGTATCGTGGATCAACGAAACAGGCATGCTGCGTATATTATGCATATTCTTTCACTCTTTGATATTACCGGATATTTTGTACGTGGACAAGCATGGAAATAAAAATAATAATGAGTATTCCTTTTCCTCTATCGCGTGAACACACACGTCCACGTATACGCATACGTGGACGGTTCGACGGGAGCGCGAGGGGATGTCGCACCCCGTTGCGAGCCACTGACGGCTTGTTTAGGGAAGCGAGGAAATAAAAATAATGAGTATTCCTTTGTCGATGAAAAATGCCCTGTGACGAAGAGTAAGTAATTTCCTTGCGACAAATACAGTATTGATTACTTCCGCGAGCATCACATGGAGATAGAAAAATAAGAGAAAAACAAGAATAGAGGAGGTGACTCCAAGATCGATAGATGATTCGGGGATGTTATCTTTCTCAAAAAGGCTTCCGAGTTTTCCTCTATCGCGTGAACACGCACGTCCACGTATACGCATATGTGGACGGTTCGACGGGGGGTTCGAGGGGGGATGTCGCACCCCGTTGCGAGCCGCCGACGGCTTGTTTAGGGAAACGAGAGCGACGCATTTATATTCATTGGCCAGTAACAATTAGCTACAGTTAAGCCGGCTTCGGTAAATTGAGTTGGTCGGATGCGAGAGCTCGAGAGGAAACATTATCCTTGTTTCGCGTTAACTACCCTAGCGACTTTCCCGCGGCCAAATCATGCGCGCCTAGAGAGTCTGCTTCGCCTACCGGTCTACTCTCATCTGCCTATCTACCTGCCTACCGTACTGACTATCTTCGGCGGCTCTCCTTTTTTCCCTCGTCCTCCTTCTCTCGCCCGTCGGCTCTCCTCCCTCTCGGCCCTGCACCCTTACGGCCTCTTTGAGGTGCTCGATGGCCGCCGCACAATTTGCGCTCGCCGGCCTAATGCTTCCCGGCATTATGCTAATTCCTTCCATCGGAGGCTCCCCGAGATATTTGCGCAATTGAAGACTCGGCCGCGCGTGAAGACGCGCTCGTGACCGCTTGCGCCTTCCTCTCGCCTACCTACGCGCACGTCGCGGCTCTCTCGCGCGTGTCGCTCTCGTGCTCTCGCTTAATTGCCCCGGCACGCCGCTCATAAAAATGCATCGACCGCCCGCTCGTTTGCGCTGTTCATTTAGGTAATTCATATGAAATCAATCAGCCCGGCCAACGGGACTTCCTCCTTAAGGATCCGTGATTTTACACAAAATCAATGCGGCGACCGAGCGTTCCGTCAAAGTCTAATATATGTATCGGCATGTCGCGCGCGCACACACGACATTTGCATAATCGTGTTTGCGCGATCGACCGGGGATGCTCCGGCAGAAAAAACGCGAACTGCACAAAGTAGCTGGTACCGCGAAAGCAATTACGCGACGGACGCTTGAGCAGTAATTTGCAAAAGTTCCGTTGCTTCTCGCCAATATCAGATATTGGCGAGGAGATAATATTCGACTCGATGTTCATTGATCAGTCTATTAATTAGTCTGATGCAAACACGTTACGTATTTGCACCATATGCACCATATGCAACTGTCTGATACAAATCCGCACGATATATACTTGCACGTGTATTAACTGAGGGCCTTTAGTTTCCGGCGGTGATCATTACTCGCGTTTCCCAAGACACAACTGATTCGTGTTCGTTATGCGGAATAATATCATCATACAGCAGACGGATGAGCAGAGAGAGAGAGAGAGAGAGAGAGAGAGAGAGAGAGAGAGAGAGTCGGTTTTATTGGAAATCTTCCTACACTCTCGTGATGCGCGCACCTCCACCATTGGGTGCACATTGTGCGGAACGGATCGAAGAGGCGTGACTCTCGCGCAGCGGCCGCGGTGCAAGGAGATTTAAAAGACGTTCCGCGCGCGGAACAGAGACGTTCCCGGTGGTCGTGACAGCGACTTCAGGGAAGAGGACTGGTTCTCTCCGTTGATGCGAGCCCGGTTCGTAGCCCCGAGGGGCTCGGCGGATCGTGCTCGACGTACAACGTTGGCGCGAGCCTCGCTTATTATCATATCCGGACGTTTCCTAGACCCGAAGGAAAACCTCTCGCGAGCCCTCCTCGTGCTCCTCCCCTGTCCTCCCTCGTCTCTCTCCCGCTCTCTTATACGCGCGCGAACTCGCCGCTAGGGCCGAGTGGACATCTGGAAAACAATGTTTCGCGTGCCTCTCAAAATTCGATGCATCATCCCTCGCACCCACCGTAAAACATATGCCGACGGGGGAGTGTGACGCGTCGTCGACCGTCGGTCGTTTTACTCACGGGTAACCGAGATTAAGACCAGATCGTTAGCCTCCACGGAGTATATCCGGGTGTTCGGTCAGTGATTTTCGCACCCTGGTTAATGCCGACACGCGCTGACACACACCACCCGTGCCAGGTGTGCTAGCCGCTGCTCGTAGCGCCGGAAAGATCGGAAACGCGCGGGGGGAATTTTTGCGCGTCAGCGTCAATCTCGTCTGACGACTGCAGCCTAATTCGCAGCGACTGAGCCTAATTATCATCGACCGAAGGAAGAGAGAGAGAGGAAAAAGGATAAGGAATGTCGCGCATCCTTATCCTTTCGCGAAGCGACTTCCGTTTATTGTAAGGAAATCAGTCGTATTCATAATCGAGCAGTCGGATTTATGGGACGTATGTATGAGCGATTCATCGCGTTGGCTTATGAATATTCTTTGACATATCTGTTCGCCCGTGGTTATACGCGTGCACCGGTGAATATCAACGAGTTAACGAAGACACGCGAGCAAGCCCGTTGACGCGCGGCGGTGGCGCACATCGGCGACCCCGTCGGCCGAGCGCAGATGCTGGCGCGACACGAACAAGAGGTCGGCGAACGGGTAAATAAATCGCGGCACTGTAAACTAGGCTAGATTAGCAAGAAAGGGCCGCTTTGATGACTGCTTTTCCTCGGCGTCGCGCTCGCTCGTTCGCTCGCTCGTTCTCGCCAGACTCGTAGGCGAGCCGAGCGCAAAAGCCGCCGAATCATCGCGCCGGGGATACTCGTCTAATGTTTTTCTCGATCCGGCTCGCAAGCAACGTTACATTGTCCGATCTCTACCGACGGAAAATACCACCGAGGATACGCGCCTTACTGCTCCGTCATTCCTCCCCGTAGGCACCTCGCGACTCCTTTGTCGTTGCTATGTGCAACTTTGCGTGCGTCTTTGCTAGATCCTAATCAGCTGGGGAGAGGTGAAGAGAGAGGCAGACAGATAGATAGATAGAGAGAGAGAGAGAGAGAGAGAGAGAGAGAGAGAGAGGAGAAGGGGGAAGGGAGGGCGAGAAGGAGAGAGAGCAAGGCAAAGAAAGAGCACCCTCTTTCCCATCTCCTTCGAGGTTAAGTAAATATTAGTATTTTGCTAGTTAGCAGCTGCATTGTCATCTCGGTGCATGGTTAGAGATAGAGATAAGTAGAGAGAGAGATCAGCACGCATGCACGCACGTGAGCACGAGAGAAGCCGTTTTGTCTCTTTGTACCGCGTTGTTCCGCGCGCCTCCCGTGCGCATCGATCGTTTGCTCCGTCCACGATGTCCGCGACGCATTATGACGTTATCCCGGGGATAACGAAGAGGAGGATTCTCCCGCCGTGGCGAGTCGTAGCGCCGCTCCTACGTCTACTTTATCTCCGTAATTTCCCTTTCACACGTCACCGCGGCGCGCGCTATTATGAACCGCGCGCTATTACGAGGTAACGCGCGTGTTAAGGTGCAAGGTCGCGGGCTGTTTAATACCTTCTTAACGCGCGCGCGCTCGCTTGAAAGAAACCCGCCTGTTTATCCTAGCAGTTCGCACAATAGATCGCCTCGAGTCCGCCGCGGCTGCGGACTTCACTCACCGCTAACGAAATGTCGCGGCGCGAATTCACGACGACAACACCGTCTGTCCCGAGGACGCTTCCTCCGTTATTGTTGGAGCTCCGCGGCGTTTCGCTGTGTCAGCTGTCACCAGAATAACGATAGCCGACCAGAACCTTCATCCTACTGTCAAGTCAACATTATTTTCACAGTAACTACCGGCCGGCCGAGGACAAAGTTCGCCCGCGTCATGTCGAGTTCCAATTCTCGCAAAGTTCATGTCGTCTTTATGCATTTTTGATGAATCTCATCAGGACGGTCTATTTGCGAAATGAATTCAATATCGTCTTATGAAAGCATCTCTCTCTCTCCTCTGCTTTGTCACGGCGGTATAATCATTACTGAATTTGCTGCGAACTCGACGAGCGGCTGCTCTTTGTGATTCAAAAAGTAATTTCCTCAAACTGACATATGTAATTTTACCGTAGGACCGAATACCGAATATCATAACGCGTCGCCGACGACGGTGACGATTCGCCCTTTCTCACGACATGACGCGCCGCGACATTGCAATTCCGTCTCTGATGCACAGTCAGCCGCGTCAGTCGCGTTACCATCCTAGATCGCAGATCTAGAAATAGATAAGGGTGACTGTCCGATCGCCTCGCTGAGGAATCGGTTTATCACTCTCCGATAATTACGCGTCCGATGCCGTCCGCCGGTGTTAGCGGTAATTGCCTCGCGCGCGGTTACAAAAAGGAGCCCGATTGCGAAGGCGACCAGTGACAATGCAGTCGATGCGGTTTCTTTTGCTTTTTGCGGCTCGGCTTGCGTTGGTGCGCACCGATCGCCTCGCCCTTTACGCTTTTTGCTCGATCGGTGCACCCAGGGAGACCTTGATCGCGCGGACGGACGCGATGGCGCAGAACGAGTCTGCGGGCATTATCAATCACAGGCCTTAATGGTAGCCTCAAATACATCCTCTATCGTAGCTAGCTCTTTCTCGTAGCATCGCGGATGAACGACTTTCGCGTAAACATTGCCGTGAGAGTTGCCAGATGAAATAACACTCTGAACAGTTAAAGGTGAAAATTCACGAATTTAGGCCGCGAAGGAGTGAGAGAGAGAGAGAGAGAGAGAGAGAGAGAGAGAGAGAGAGAGAGAGAGAGAGAATGGGGAGGGCTGAGGGGGAGAGAAAGTAGGTCGAGAAAAGGGAAGAACTTTACTTGCGCGAGCGTACGATTGAATTAATTAAATTAACACGCGACAGTAAACTTCTCCTTCCTACGATTTTGTATTGAACATCAAATATCCAAATGATTGTTGCTGACAGATTTCACGTGCCGTACGACAACGATATTCGCGAGAGTACTGTTAAATTGAATACGATACACGATAACAGCCGTTAATCCGATTGGTTCCCAATCGCCATCGGTGTGATGGCCCGCGCGTAAGTGATCGGCTCGAAATTTTATGCTTTTTTATCGTTTCAATGACCACAAATGCCGTAACATTTTTATCCCCATGGCGACAAAAGCGGCGTCCTTTTCCTGCATGGCTAACGTGAACACACACACACACACACACCGGCAGCCGCGTTGTGCGTGCGCGGCTTCTATTAAGTCTTTAAGGGGGGCAGCGGGAAGGCATGAAACTATGAATTAATATGTATGGTAAGTACACGGCGGAGGAGGGGGTCTTAAGACTGAGGCGTGCGGCGGAATAATGCTGTGGCAACGCCACAGGTGTAGCACTTGCCACACGGGACCAGTTAATGGATTTGCAAAGCACCAATTATATTCTCGATAGAGTGTACGCGGGCGGTTGGTAATTGCGAGAAGAGAGGAGCGAGTCAGCGAGAGCGAGGGAGAAAGAGAGAGAGAGAGAGAGAGAGAGAGAGAGAGAGAGAGAGAGAGGGAGAGAGGGGGGGAGAGAGAGAGAGAGAGAGAGCAAGGGAGAAAAGGATAAAGAGTGAGAGACACGCTGAGATCTTTGCGAGCGCAATCGCACCGCTGCACCGCGACGCGACGCGACGAAACGCGCGGCGCGCTGCGCTGCGGTCATCTCGGTAGCGAGCCGTGCGCTTCGTGGGAAACCGGCAATTTCTCGTTTCTAAAGGGCTGAACGGTGATACAACAGCATCGTCGCCGTCGTCATTGCCGCCGCCGCTGGTGCGCTCACCAGCCGCACCACCACCCAGACGGGCGGCCGACCCACCTCCCTCTGTTTCTCAGCGAGCCGCGCATTCCGATCGGCTTTGATATATATTTATCTATCTATCGCGTCTCCCATCTCGCTCTTCTTTCGTCCATCCGTCCGCACCGGCCTTTTCCGCGCGCTCTGATGAGACCTACGCTCGCTGGCTTGAACGCACATTGTCCCCCGCCCTGTCGTCCCCGGCAACGTCCGCCGGCTGTTCTCAGCCTTCGATCGCGCCTTTATGATCTTGCATGTGAAGCGCGCGGATCTCCGCGGTGTTCGTGATAAGAGTGAATTATAGCGACAGTTGGAACGGCGAGTGCGCGACGATTGTCTAATTGGTACGGCGCGAGCCCTTTCCGCGCGGGAGCTTCCGACGCCGCGCGTCAAAGCGGCCGAGCGGGCGTAAAAACGGGACGCGGGGAGAAGTCGGGGCTGTAGGCTTGGGGGAAGAGCAGATCACGTCTTTGAATAAAGATATAAGTATTGTGACTAGACTTCTTTTTGTACAACATAAGTTCGACTTTGTCAAGTGTAGTATGGGATTACGGTATGGTGAGAAATGCGATAACATGGAAAAGTAACGAGCTCTACGCGCGCTTGCACTAGCCAAGAACTAGGCTCTTAGAAGAAGGCTACCGAAGCGGAAGATATGAGAAGAAAATCCGCAGAACAAAGAAAAAACACAGCTAAACGAAAAGAGTTGATCCTTTCCCTAATATAATTTTTGGACCTCCGATGCTGAATCGGAGTTTTCAAGATTTGGAACTCTTCGTTGAGGTTGTCCTTTTTTCTTTGTTCTTTTTTTCTTGGATTCTCTCTTAGTGTATACCCGCTAGTCACGCTGCGACTGAATACATCATCTAACATACATCTAACATCTTCCGTCAATAAAATCGTCCGTTTGAGAATTTCGCGCCGCGCGAAATCGCCTGCCTCTTTCCCCCTCGTTCTGCGAGCCGCGTTCACCAGGCCTGCACGCAGCGACTTTCACTTGGCCAGCGCCCGTAAAATCGATCTCAAAAGAGCATACACGCGATTTACACAACCGTCCACAAGTGCGAGTGCAAGCGCGCGCGTTCCCTCTCTGCAACCTCCTCGAGGTTCTTCGAGCCTACTCGCACGTTCGTCGACGTCGAGATGCGCGACTCCAAAAGAAATTTCAAACCGGCGACAATTGCGCGTGATTCATTTGGGATATTATTTCCCGCCTACGAGCCTACTGCGGGCGGAACGAACGTATCGATACGTTCGTTCCGCCCGCAGTTTTGGGAAAACAGGAACGCATGCTGCGCGACGCGACGCTTACGACGCGCCTGAATTATTCCTGCAGCCCGATTCCGACGGCCCGAGGTCGTTCGAGGCGAGAAACCGACATGCACAAGAGCGATGAAGGGTGAAGACGAGCGAGGCAAAAAACCGGCTGCGTCCTTCGACAAACGGCCAGGCCCTTTCATGTTCCCTGCGTATGCGAGGACGCTCGTGCGCGCCGGAAGACGCTTCTCTTTTCATGCACAGCAACTATCTGTGCTCGCGTCTTCGACTCATCCTTTACGCTATCAGCCTCTTGACGAACTCGTTAATGGCCGGATCGAGCGTAATGAGCGTAATACGCTCTTCAAGTATTGTCGCGCTTTGCAAATCATCACGTATGTATACGTAGGCGAATACATGGCTACAAGGTAAGTCGTCTACGGCTTGCAAAAAAGATAACAAATGGAACGGGAGCCCAGAACGGAGCGCGACGTTCGATCGTTCCGTGCCGATTGACAAAAAAACATGCACCAAGACGGGTTGCGGGATTTTCGAGCAGGAGTGTACAATACATTAGCAGTCAAACGAATGTTTGCCGATATGGTCGCGCAAAAATCGAACGCGAGTCGCGTCGCGCGGATGCTGGTAATCGTGAATCACCTTGGTTACGTGGCGTCACGTTGCCGACACACCCGTAATGCACGCGGCATCGTTACCAGGCTCCCTCTCTCTCTCTCTCTCTCTCTCTCTCTCTCTTTCTTTCTTTCTGTAAGGTCGAGACGCTTGTTTATAGTCAGCTATATATAACGAGGCCGTTATCATCTTATTTCCACGGCGAAGCGAATACGTACGGCGGGCCGATAATTCCAGTAATAATACTTATCGGCGCTTTAACGAGCACGATAATTATTTCAGTAGAAATTCTACACACGGCAGACAGGGACTCAAACCGCCGGGGCGATGAAGAGCACAGGGACGTAGAGGAGCAGGGAAAGGGTAGAATGGGAGGAAGAGTGCGCCGGCAATTTCAACCCCCCAGCCGACAGTATATATCCCCTCATGTTTTACATCCGAAGGGCTTTTCGCGAGAACGGAAGAGCGACAGACAGAGAGAGACAGAGAGAGAGAGAGAGAGAGAGAGAGAGAGAGAGAGAGAAGAGAGAAGAGACAGAGAGAGAGAGAGAGAGGAGAGAGAGAGAGAGAGAGAGAGAGAGAGAGAGAGAGAGAGAGAGAGAGAGAGAGAGAGAGAGAGAGAGAGAGAGAGAGAGAGAGAGAGAGAGAGAGAGAAAGAGGAGCGCGTTTGTGCCCTCCCGAGAAACGCGCGCGCCAGCAACACGTAGGAGTGAGCTATCGGAATAAGCGTATGTCTGTTTTCTCCACCTCCTCCTTGCTCCTTTCGGCTCGCTCGACAAATAACAGTCAGTGCCAATCAGCTGTGATTGGAGCACGAAATAAAATGTGGATACCTCATTGCCGGTGCGCGGCCCGACCGGCCGACGGGCAAATCTTCACCGATGATGGTATATAATTACCGAGATTATACATATCAACACAACTGGAGCGAAAAACACTGAGCCGGTGGTTAAACCGCCGCGCGCCAGTTGCATTGGCTATCCGCGAGCGGCTTCTTGCTCCAGCTGTGCCGCGCTTCCTCCCTCTCTTTCTCATTCTCTCTCTGATGTCTTTCGCGCGCGCGAGCCGACAGAGTTATTTATAGTTGTCGAATCGAATACTGGAATTGGATTGCAAACCAGATAATTGGAAACCTACCGATTCGAAAGAGGTAAGTCCCGGGATGCCCGACTGATTGTGAGAGCGCGCTAATTGAATTTTCCGCGGCGCGCGGCGACTCGCCTTGGAAATTCTGACAATCTCGACAAAATCTCGTCTATTTGTGCTCTCGTATAAATTAATTAGCTTGGAATTTATGAATATAAAATGAATATTTATTTGATGGCTGCTACGCGCGCGCAGTATAGGCGCAACCTATAAGCGCTTAGTGACCCTTCACATTTTATTCTTATCTAATATATCGAATCCTCGCGTCGGCGTGGCTTTTAGCAGTCGACGTATCATTTTGCTATAATCGTGGTAGCCCGAATTACAATATTTGACGACCGGTTCAGCGGAGATTATTCATGTCGCACGAAACCTTTTTCGTCTTCGTTATCGTAAATATAGCAATTAAAGAGAGCTCTCCCGTATAGCATTCGCGCGTTCAAGTGACAGGAATAAATGCGACGAAAAATTCCAGCCAATCCACCAGGTCGAACGTGTAATGGCGCGCTCGTAGAATCGTTTCGCTTCGCGGCCGACTCATTGCACTCACGTTATTTCCCTCGATCTATCGTTCGTGTCATGTGACGTATGACGTGTACAATTGCGACTCGGTTTTACTTATAGAGCGTTAGTTTCTTATAGTTCTTATAGTAACTTATAGTTTCGTTCTACTTATAGAGCGCGAACCGCGTAAGCGTCGCCTTTAATGTCGGCCGCGCGTTCGTCCTGAAATGTAACGGGCGGGCGGGCGGTCGACCGCTCGGCCGAGAGGAGCCTTGAAGTGTCTACATGAATATTTATAAATACGCGGACGTGTACGCGCGCGAGGATATAAGTTGGGGATGCTGGGCGCAAGCCGGGGCTTAACCGGACAGCGGATCATTACGGGCGGCGACTCGCGCAAATCTACTTGACCAACTTAGCGCGAGCGTTAAGCAGCCGAGCGCAACACAATTCGTCCCTGAAGAATGCGTCCTTTGTTCTCGTTGTGCTCGGCCGAGCATTATGTAAGGCGCGCGTTGATAGCGAGCGCGGCCCCGCTGCTACATAAAGAATACCCTCGAACGGCCATTGAAATCGAATGATTATCGACGCGCTTCTCTACCTCTTTTTTCCCCTCCACTCGTCCTCCGCGTCGAACGTCCGCGCGCCCTTGCGCTCGGCCTCGGCACCCTTCGTCCTCGCCCTTTGCCTCGTTCTTGATTTGCTTATCGGGGGCCGCCGCCGCCGCCGCCGCCGCCGCCGCAGCCGCAGCCGCCGCCGCCGCCGCCGCCGCCGCCGCCGCCGCCGCCGCCGCCGCCGCCACCGCCACCGCCGCCGCCGCCGCCGCCGCCGCCGCCGCCGCCGCCGCCGCCGCGGCGAGAAAGAATCCACACAATGCAGCCCGGTTGGAATATCACGGCCGTATATGCGCGTCGGAACGGACGGAGCATAATAATCCATTGAGGAGGATATTGTTAGTAACGGAGCCGTGGCGTGCGAGTGTCTAGAGTCGTTAGTGATATGAAAAAGCACCGCCCTTGCCTGCGCGCGGGCGCACGGTGCCGATACCATCGGCGTATCCCGGATGGATAATGTATATTCGCGAGTATCTCTGAGGCCGCGCGTTATTCTACTCACGTCTCGCGAACGACAACTCGCTGCTCTCGGACGGCCAGCTAGCCAGCAGGCCGGCCGGCTGTTTGGCTGACAACGGCGACGATTCCGGACGGCGTCGCGCTCGCCGAGCGCGCGCGCGCGAAAGAGAGAGAGAGAGAGAGAGAGAGAGAGAGAGAGACAGAGAGAGGGCGGCTATCTCTCTGCCCTTCTGTGTCTCACTCCGGGGAGACTCAGCCGCGCAACGAAAAATCTCTTTATTTATTTGTTTATTTATCGGATAATCCCCGTCGCCCGTCGTAAATGGCATGCCGAGCGTTAGAACGATCTCCTTTCTGTGGCCGGCGGCCGTCAGGTGTCAGAGCCGGTGAACACTCTCACCTCGGTACACGGGGCTCCATCACGGCAGGCCACCGTGCGAGTCCGGGCAGCGGCGATATAACTCATCTGCGGCGGCGCGCCGCTCTCAAGAGAGCCGCGAGAGAGTTCGCAATTACAACGACGGAAGAAACGAGAGATCGAGCAAGATACGACGTCACGTGTACGCGTACGCGTACACCCGCCCTCCCGACCGGCAACGGCGCGCCGTCAGGCTTGATATATCGGTCTGCGGTATCGATGCTCACCATTTATATTGATGCCGATTTTTGGTGTCGGTGACAGAGTTAATATTGCCGGCGTTATCGCTGCCCGGTGACCGACGGCGACGGAGGAGAAAAATATTCGGAGGGGTGTGCATACGTCACGCGATATCGTGATTCCCTCGAAGCAAGCGTTCGGCGAGCAGAAAACTTTCACGAAATGCGATTAGACACTCGAAGAAAATTTTATTATATTTATATAAAACAGCAACGCGAGTCGTCCGATGACGAATGAAAATGCTTCCTTATCTCCTCGGGAATTTTTTATAACACTCCATCCCACCAGAGAACACGAGAATAATAAATAGAATAATAAATAAATTCGTTGGGGTCGGTGAAGGACGTCAAATATATGTACGTCGTCCTCGCGACGATATATCGTTCTCATGAGACGCAAGAGGATACTTTTTCGGCTTGCCGAAAGCTTGTCCTGAGAGAGCGCGCGAGGAAGGAGAGAGAAAGAGAGAAAGGAGTTACGAGGCCGTTGACAATTGCACGCACGAGCGTGCGAGGGCACGCACACCCATGAGATTCGCGGAATCGTATAATTGCTTCATAGCGAGCGTCGACGCGAGAGAACGTCCCCTTAAATCCATTCTGCATCCCCGAGAACACGCGAGCGAGAGCGCCGTTGCGCCGCGCCGTGAACACATGCCTCGCGAGCCTCCGATAAACCGCCGCGAGGATGAGGAGCGCGTAATTGAACTTTATCACCTGTGCGCGCACCCTCCGCACCGGGACAACCTTCGCCTTGAGCGCGCGAAGGTCGGCACCGCGCCGCGAGAAGTTTACGGTCGATGCTCGATATGCACTCGCTCGCTGGCTCGCATGTGAAGAGCGAGCGAGCGAGAGCGAGAGTGAGAAAAAGAGAGAGAGAGAGAGAGAGAGAGAGAGAGAGAGAGAGAGAGGCGAAGCACTCTCTCTGTCATTTAAACCGTCCCTCATTAACCCTTGACTCGTCCGCCGGGCTTTGCCGACGCGGCGGCCCGTGCGCGCCGCTGTGTATATGTGAGAATCTTCATAATTTATGTGTGCGCGAGACGCGTAAAACACACATTTATACATAACGTAACGCGCGATGCAGGACTCGTGCGCGGGCCTCTCTCGAATTTCCGCCGGCGCGTTATTATGCCGAGCGGCGCGTGAAAATCGCTTCTGGCGCGGCGCGCGTTGAACGACAACATCCCGACGGGGAAATTAACGTCACGTGATGTGTGTCGCGAGCGAGCAGCAAATCGTACGCGATGTTTCCGCCGAAAGTTACTTTGTCATCCCGGTGTATTTGATTTTTGTTCCGGCGATGTAACGGAACGACGGTCGCGGCGCGGCGGATCGATGAAAGTGCGGCGCAAGCGGCTACTGGTAGGCAGGTCGGTAGGGTAGGTAGGTTGGTCGGTCGGTTTCCACGAAGGCAACACGGTCGTCAGGAACTTGTAATCGGCGAGCTCGGCGGTGGTCGCGGAATAAACTTCGCTACGAGATGACGAGCATCGGGAGAAGCGGCTCTCTTTCTCCGTCGCCGGCCGACTAGCCAGCCGGTCGCTCGGAATCAGCCGGCCTCTCCGCCGCTCGGAGGGTGGAATGTCACCCATTAACATTCCCATAAAACCGCCGCCGCGTGTAAACACTGCGAACGGCGTAAACGGCGACGACGGTGGCGAAGAAGCAAGAGGAGCAAAGGAGGACAAGGAGGCGGCGGCGGCGGCGAGAGACGGACGCGCGGGCGAGGGAGAGACGGAGAGATGGGCGATGGAGAGAGAGACCGTGTGAGAAATTCAATCCGCTTCCGCGGGGTTATTATAGTGATAATTTACTACTCCTCCGCGGCGGCCCGTTTATGCATAGCCGCGGAATGCCGCGGCGGGTCCCACGGGAAAGCGCGAGCCGCGGCACGGCGCCTCCCGCATTTAGAATGGGGCCTAATCGCTCCGGACCGACTTCTTTCTCTCTCTTTCTCTCGCTCTTCACTCTCCCATTTCCGTCCTCGTAATCAGTGGACAGGACGTTGAACGCGATGATGGGCCTAGTAGTCGGTGACTGCGCGCAGGAGGCTGGTATGCGGCCGCTGCAGCGCTCTCGAGCGCGACGCAAGACTGTAAACCCAGGTCCCTTTCTGCGGTGACGACAGTCGCACGATCGCTGCCCGGTGGTAGGATTCGGCGCTAAGGAAAAGTTTTGAGCAATTATTCGCCCGCTGGAATAATTGCTTGGAGCTTCCTCTTAGCGCTGAAATCGGGATAGCTTCTCAGTTGGTCGACAAGTCTCCGTCTACGGTCTTGCAGCTGAGACGGCGGAGCGCGTCTTTTCTTCCATGAAGAGAGACAGAGAGAGAGAGAGAGAGAGAGAGAGAGAGAGAGAGAGAGAGAGAGAGAGACGAAGGAAGAAGCACAAGAAGCGCGTTTCTCGAGTCATCTCGAGTAGGCGACCGATTTCATCACGGCCTTATTTCTCGCATGATGTAAATGGCACACAGGGACAAACACGAGACATTCTCTCCATGTACGGCTGCGGCGAAGGTTGAGGATAATAATATTCGATCAAACTAGGCCAACTCGTATTGGGTGCCATATTGGGCGTCGCGAAGGGCAATTTTTTGGGCGACCTCAAGGATCAGTCGCGAAGGTCCTGCGGCTAACCTTACCCCAATTTCAAAGATCAAGAGATTGAGCGTGAGTCAGAATTCCCCTCGCGATCGCGGGGAATCATTTATTATCTCAAGTCACATATCAGATTGCGCGGTACGGCTTATTCGCATGTAACGATTGCTGCCTGTGACTCGGCGTTTCCTCCGGCGATCTCGAGATTGAAGGATGTACCGTACGCGTCATATAAATCATGCGAAAACCATCCCCTGCAACGAATAATACGAGGCCGTGTCTAAAAATATTGGTTGACGGAAATTGGCAAGGAAGAAATATGCCGCGTAGGTTTTTGCCGGAAATTAAAAGAAAAATGCTATCGAAAGAACGTTGAAGCGATGTGGTCACAATGTGGACAGAAGCAATAATGAAATAACGCGCAATATTACATACGATGCTCTCTCTCTCTCTCTCTCTCTCTGTGTATTTGTTACTCTCGTTATACAGTGTCTAATATCAATATTAGTATTCGATAGTTTCAATATTAGAATTCAATATTACGAGGAAAAACAACGCATTCGTAGTTGTAAATATAATAGCACAAGCTCGTCATTTGATGAAGCACTACCTCGATGAAGCGCCCAATCGATTTTACGAACCGTGCGCTGGAAAAATTTCCCCCTTCCCACGCCACGAAGAAAGCCCGGTCTCGCGAAAGCCCTGCGAAATCCCTGCGAAAGCCTTTCCTAAAGGCGAAAGCTCGGCAAGTGATCGATTCCCCGATAACCGTCTCCAATCCCTAAGCAAGCGGTCGCGCGACAAAGGTGCGCGCCGTATATACGCCGGATGCACCGCGTGCAGACGGACAGGTGCGTGACACGCCTGCCTAGGCCTATCGTCGAGTCCGCGGTGCAGATTATGCAACGTTGCGTCGGATCGCGAGAACCATATGGTGGCGGTGCCTTTATACCTGCCATCGTTATTGGCGCGCGAAAGAACCTACGCCCTGCGTCTTTCTCTCTCTCTCTCTCTCTCTCTCTCTCTCTCTCTCTCTCTCTCTCTCTCTCTCTCGCCATCTATCCCGTATCTCTTTCTCGCGTGCGCGTCCGTACCATCTAACTGCGTCGTATTTATCTACCACGCTTTGCTGCTTCTGCCGTGGCAAAGGTTTGCGACGCAAATATACCGCGCGGTGTTTTGCTCGAAGCGCGCGACGGATATACGCTCGTTGCAGGGGGGATAACGCGACAACGTTATTTCGTCTCCAGCTTCTCTCCCTTTCTCTCTCTCTCTCTCTCTCTCTCTCTCTCTCTCTCTCTCTCTCTCTCTCTCCTCCTCCTCTTTCTCCCTATCAATGTGGAAGTCACGTATGAAGAGCTGCATGTAACAGTTGGAATAATAACCCGATATTTCTGTCGCTTACGCGGCTTTTGAAGAATCCTTTTTCATGTCCGCTTTCCCTCATCCTACCCGTTGTTTTCCCTTTCTGCCGTTGCTACGACGAATAATGGATTTGTCTGAGGCCGCCGGCGATTCATCTGGTAACCGTCGACTTCCGACAAGCTTCTCTCTCGCGCGGATAAGCAAATAAGCATGGACGCGATTGCCGTCCTCATGGTGGAGAGCGTCTAAACGCTACGCGAGCCAATCCATTAGAGACCGTGGAACTGACGCGTGCACGGCCTCGCAATTTATCGCGCGGCGCAACTCACTCGGCCGACAGAATAGCGCACGCGAGAAAGCTTTCGGATCCGCGGCGCTTATTAGGACGGAATAAGAGGATTGCGATGACCGAGAGAGGAAAGGAGGATTCTCCTCGGCGCGATCGAGTCCCCGGCGGCCCTACGTTAATCCTCCGCGTCTCGTGAAATATCTTATCCTACAACGTATAGAGTATAACATGCATCTTTCTTCTTTTTTCCTGTCTCCCCCCCCCCTCCGCCCTGCGCCTTTCGCGTGGAACGATAAATCCGCATAAAGGGTCCATATAAAACCTTGTCAACGGAGATCCGTTCCTTCAACCGCGAGTTCTCCCTTTCTCTCCCGCCCCTGACCGTCCTCACCTCCTGTCATTGTCTCTCTTTCTCTCCTCTTCCCCCTTCCACCCCATTCTCTCTACACTGCGCTTCTCTATTCTGCATTTCGCGTTGACATTCCTTTTTTTTCCGCGCGATCTCTTTTGCTCCCCCGCACCTCTGCCCTCTCCCTCTCTCTCTTTCTCTCTTGTTCCCTGCACGTATCGATATAATCGATACACGTGTGTGCGGCAGAGCGTACTTTGTACAACGTTTATCTATATTTCGCATATATACGCATACATGGCCCACCCGTGCGCAAGTAATTCCCTACGCGGATTTATACAACTCTGTCAACACGGAGCGCGCTTATCATCTACATAATTCCATCGGTCGCTTAAAATGTCATTTCACGAGGCTATGCCTTTTTCATTAGTCGCTAATCTTCCTCGTCTACTCGCTCGTTCGATCGCCCGCTCTCATTTCCATTTTCGCACTGCCAGCGGCATTCCCGGGCCATCAGTGTTCTCGATATCGATGCTGATGGCATCGTAGGGTTACGGGTATATACAGGGCGTTTCCTCTCGGTATAAAGGGTAAAGGACTCCCACTGGGGGATTTAATTATTTCCCAGGCTGTTACGCGTGAGTTATTGATCGCGCTCGACTATAGAAGTCGTAAATTCTCGGTTTATTACATGAGCAAATGAATAATTCAATTTTTTCAGCTACATTCAAGGTTTATTTTAAAAGAAAGTAAATTAAATTGTTCAATCAAAGTATTCGCCGTTGCTTTCTATAACTTTAAGCCATCTTTCAGGCAGCTGATGAATTCCATCTCGGAAAAATGTTACGTCTTTGGACGCGATAAAGTCGTCAAGCCATTTTCGGATCTCATCCACTGATTGGAAGTGGTGCATATCGGACAAGGCGTGTTGCATCGACCGGAACAAGTGATAATCTGATGGAGCAATGTCTAGTGCGTCATACGTATCCGATTGTCATAGAGTATCCATTTCTCATCGCCCGTAACGATTTTCCACAAGAAAGACTTTCGACGCTGCTTATTGGGAAGAGAAAGACACGCTGCCACTCGTTGATTTTGTTGGTTTCAGTCAGTACATGCGGAGCCCACTTTCCTTCTTTCTCATCTCTTTCTCATCTTTCTCATCTCATGTAGGCGTTTGGAAATCGTTTGCTGCGTTACTCCCAAGCTGTTCTGCAAGCTCTTTTTATGTTTGCGCCGAATTCTCAGCAAGCAGTTGTTCCGAATCGTCATTATCGCACTTCGGAGGGCCTCCAGGGTGTTGTTTGTCGATTAGACTGAAATTACCGCTTTTAAACCGCTTGAACCAAAATGCGTACACACCATACGATACAACACCTTCGCCGAGAAAGGAACAAATCGATTCGCACGCTCTTGCAGCATTTTTTCCTTGTTGGAATTCGTAAAGAATACAGTGTCGGATATGCACCTTATCTGTTGTCATTTTCGACTGTACTGAACTGAATACTTTTGAAGGTTACGTTGGGCCTTTCGCCAAACATATATATTGTTACGCTCACTCTCGCACTCGTACTTGCACTCAGGTAAATGAAAACACTTGCACAAGGAATAACAAGTTTTATTATCATATTTACAGTGCAGCTCGCTCAAGCTTTTTACAGGAATAATTCTCTTTTTATATAATATTTTATATAGTAATTTTATATAATAATTCTATTTGATAATTCTCTCGTCTGTCCTCGATGACAGCTGGTCAGAGACCAGCCAGCATCGTTCGGCGAAAAGGCGAGCAAGGAAGGAAATTATGATGCATTCGCCAAGAGTAACCCGAAGCCAGGCTTCGATGGCAGCATCAAGTTTGATAACGGCGGAGCCGAATCAGGGAGCCAAAACAGAGGTAGGAGCTTTGAAACATTTCTGCGGGAGGTGCAACAGCTTCACGAGGAGCGAGAACAGGAGCGGTAGGAGCTTCTTGAATTGCAGCGTTGGCGGAGGACAGAAGAGCGGGGACAACGGGAAACCTTCACAGCTAAGTCACTCTAGAAATGTTTCCTTAGCTGAAATAAAATTAAAGCCTGATATCTATGACGGAACGGTTCCGTTCTGCGCGATTTTATCGGATAATTTAAATTGATAGCACGAGCTAACGAGAGAACGACTCTCAGTCAGCTGTTGTTGTTTTCTTCTCGATCGATTTTCCATCGTCCAGACAATCTTCGTTCCCGTGGACTCAACGTTCTTTTGAAGGACACCCCATACCTTACCTTAACATTCCTTACCTTAACCAGTCCTTACCTTAACATTGCTTACCTTAACCAGTCCTTACCTTAACATTCCTTACCTTAACCAGTCCTTACCTTAACATTTCTTACCTTAACCAGCCCTTATAAATGGGCAATCTTTATTCTTTATCTGAAACAGAATAACTTACACACTGGAATGAGTAAGCATTCTTTATTTTAAAATAATGTCCAACTAAATCTTTCTCTCGTTAGCTAACGAGAGAATGACTCTCAGTCAGCTGTTGTTGTTTTCTTCTCGATCGATTTTCCGTCGTTCAGACAATTTTCGTTCCTGTGGACTCAACGTTCTTTTGAAGAACACCCCATACCTTCCTTACCTTAACATTCCTTACCTTAACCAGTCCTTACCTTAACATTTCTTACCTTAACCAGTCCTTATGAATGAGCAATCTTTATCCTTTATCTGAAACAGAATAACTTACACACTGGAATGAGTAAGCGTTCTTTATTTTAAAATAATGTTGTCAAACTGAATCTTTAGCTCGTGCTATTAATTTAAATTATCCGATAAAATCGCGCGGAACGGAACCGTTCCGTCATAGATATCAGGCTTTAATTTTATTTCGGCTAAGGAAACATTTCTAGAGTGACTTAGCTGTGAAGATTTCCCGTTGTCCTCGCTCTTCTGTCCTCCGCCAACGCTGCAATTCAAGAAGCTCCTACCGCTCCTGTTCTCGCTCCTCGCGAAGCTGTTGCACCTCCCGCAGAAATGTTTGCAAAGCTCCTGCCTCTATTTTGGCTTCCTGATTCGGCTCCGTCGTTATCAAACTTGATGCTGCCACCGAAGCCTGGCTTCGGGTTACTCTTGGCGAGTGCATCATAATTTCCTTTCTTGCTCGCCTTTTCGCCGAACGATGCTGTTTCTTATCTCGGACGAGCCCCCAAAATGTTGCGCTCACTCTCGCACTCGCACTCTCTTGCACTTCAGGTAAATGAAAACACTCGCGTAACAAACATGAAGCTTTACTATTCACAGCACAGCTCACTCAAGCTTTAAACAAGAATAATTCTCTGATCTTGAATTCTCGCGTCTGTCTACGATGACAGCTTGCCAGAAACTCTCTGTCAGCTGTTGTTGTTTTCTTCTTATCGATTTTCCGTCGTTCAAACAATCTTCGTTCAGTTCAGTCAAAATCAGCATCAGATTGACTAAGGCTTGCGGACAACGGACAACGCTGCCACAAACTTTGCGGCTCGGACACAACAATATGTTCTTTTTAATAGCTATATGTCAATATTGCATAATCACAAAAGAGCGGGAAAATCTATTCAATTTAAAATTGATTTCATAACTGCTTAAAATAATTTGGATTATTCATTTGTACATGTAATATTATATCGCCAATTGAAAGGGTAGGACGACCGAAGGAAACAAACGCAAAAATGGTAATGACATTGTTACTTTAGTCGATTGTAGCCTGCAATTAAAATCGCATTTAGCTGTGGTCAATGTATCACTTTAGATTAATCATTTCATCGGTAAAACATTCAATGCGAGAATAATTTATCATGTATTGTTATTACTAAACCTCGAAATATGAAAATATATATGGCTATAATTCGCCCGACTATAATCCACGTACCGCAAGCGCATCTCATAATACCTCATAATTATCAACTGATACCAATTTTGATCATCCAAATAGACAAGCGAAGGATTAATATAATAATATCCGAAATTATTACCAGTGTATATTACCAGTATATATTCCCCGGGGAAATCCGGGCATGACGCAGGGGATTCCGATAACACGTACGATCGGTGATGATAGAATATGTTCTACTTAATTCTAATCATGTCTAAGATCCCGCTAATGAATTACGCTAAAACACTCCCGCTCGACGCGCCGTCGGGTTCCTAAGCTCTCAATTTGCGTAGCTTAGCTTTATCAATTTGTGATAAATGATATCTGTGCAATTCCGTGCAGAACCGACTGTCGCATACGTCTCTGTAATTTTGGGAAACAAGGAGGAGACAGAAGGGACGGGGAAAAAAAACATCGACGCGCGCGCGGCCCTTCGAGGGGAATCATTATGCCGTCAAAGTACAGACTATCGCTGCCGTGATTTTACCGGAATAGGTCGGCATTTTTCGACAATTGTATTAGCGTCCACTCGCTTAAATTTCTCACTTAAACTTCTGGATTTCAGACTATTGTGCGCCGCGCGCGTTTTTCTTTTTTTTTTTTTTTTTTTTTTTTCTACGTACGCGTCTCGCCTTTGCAGGTCACCGCAGGATATGCACTCGCGCATGAGTCCCTGTCTGTGGAATTTTAACTATGCGCCTGACCGCCCTTTACGTCGCGGGACTTCGCGTCCAGCGACAGGAAGTTTAAATAATTTCGCGAATACGAGCCATGCGCAACGTTCCTCGTTAACCGCGAAATTACATATCGCCGCGGGTAGTTCTTGCGTTTCGGTCCGCGACGCTGACGCGAGGTAAAAGGAAAACAGGTCTTGACGACCGGAAGCGATCAGTTCCACGAGCGAGCCGTCCGGTCGGATTTAAATTTCAATCATTTCATGCTGATCTCTCGACTGATCTTTCGTCGTTGGCGCGACCGCACCGCAACGCGCACGTCACGACGGCATGCCGCGATGTTTTTCAGCGGGATTAATTTCGCATTTTTTATCGAATTATCCTTCCTTCATTATTAACGCCGTTGCCGTTGTCTCTTACTTTTCATATTTCATCATTACCGCAAGCATCTCCCGAGCGAGAGAGAGAAAGCGACAGGGAAAGAAAATAGGGAAAAAGAGCTGCCCGAATATAATCGCAATATGGAATATAAATTATTTCGTTAAACTGTCTCAATCTATCGCAACTTTATTTATTGCTAGAGTTTCAGCCCTCGGCATGTTGTATGCCTTAGAGATTACGTTGCCTAGATTCGCATGGAATTCGTCAAAAATTTAGATTATGCAAATTCCTGAAAATTGCGAATATTCCCTTGCAAATTTCTACTTCTTCTTCTTCAACGCATGCTTTCTCTCTCCCTTTTTCTCTCTTTCTCTCTTTCTCTTTCTTTCTCTCCCTCCCCCCGCCCCTCTCTCTTTTTCTCTCTGCTTCTTTTACCTTCTCTACCTCTCTTGCCTTTTTTCCTCTCTTGCTTCCTCGTCCTCTCTATGAAATAAAAAGCTTTTGAAATAAAATAACTTTTAAAATCACGTGCATATCTGTCGCGGAGTCATATTTCGGGAGGATCAATAAAAAATACTGTCTCTCTTCCTTTTCTCTCTCTCTCTCTCTCTCTCTCTCTCTCTCTCCCTCCCTCTATCATTTTTTCTCATTCGTTTTCTACTTTGGTCTTTTTATTTATTTATTCCTATCTATTCCTCTTCTTCCCTGCCTTTTTCCCCCCACGCTCTATTATTCTTTTAACGCGAACGCAGCCGACGCCGACGGATCGATTAGGTAGCATACACTCGTCGTGTTGATTGAAATCTGAGCAAACGGGAGGCACGATAGAGAAAAAGCGATTCATCGAGAGGTATGATCCCTTTTGCAAGCGTACGGAGAAAAATTTGCAATCTACACGGGTGGCACTTCTGTATTCTGCAATGGTGTCAATGATCAAAGGAAGAGCCAAAGGGACAAACAGAAGGTCGTGAGGACAAAAGGTCATCGGATCGACAAAATTCTCTTGCATGTCCATCCTGCATCCCGTTTGCAACCTAATTCATATTGACGTGCGAGTGCTCATCGCCCAAATATGCAGAGTAACCCTTTATGACATTCCAGTGATCCCTGTGATTCCCGCCGCATCCTCCGCTTCTCTAGTGACCCTCGTACGTGCGATTTTGATTACGACGTATATTGCATGCAGGGCATGAGCCCTGCGCGGTACTATGCCTCGACAAAATGAAGACGTACAACGGCGGCTGGCACCGTGCAATCGCAGGTGTTCAATTAGAATCCGCGCTCTCCGGCGCGCACACACGTATACGCGAGCGCTTACCTGCGCGAGCGCACGCACCGCCGATAATCGACCTTTTACAGCTACTCTTTTTTTTATGAATTTATAATTACGAAGCCTGCGGCCGCGCGCGCGCGTCCCGTAACGCGATCCACGCATTCCTTTTATCCCGTCGTTCCTTATCCTTTCTCTCCCTCATTCTCTCGTTCTCCCTCCTCCCTCCGTCGCCTCTCTCTCTCTCTCTCTCTCTCTCTCTCTCTGTCCTTCCTCGGCCGCTCTCCGCGTCTATCGCCCCTATATATTTTTCCCTCTCATGCGCGAATAACAAATACAGTAACAGCGACGAGAAAAAATTGCTCGCGAAAGTCCGAATTTAATTTTTCAATCAGTAACTATCGAATTTCGATTTATCTCTCTCTCTTTCTCCGCGAGATATATTCCGTTACGTTCCAATACTCCGTACCGTTACATTCGAAACTCGATATTTCGCGAATTTGTATCGCCTAGGGGAAACAACACGCTTTTATTTACTGCTTTAATTGCAATAGTTACTTGAGCCCATAATATCGGCTGAGCCGTAATTATCTCGTGGAACGGAACGGTTTCGAATATTAAATTTGAAATATCCATTAATAATTCTGAAGAGAACATCTGCTCGCTCTCGTCTCGTTCCCATCGGTAAGATATACCACTGTGATCAAAAATAAGGTGAATTTGTATATAAAATGAAAAATCTTTATTTATTCTTCCAAATCAATTTCATCGTCTTCAAAGTACTCCCCGTCCGACACAATGCACTTATGCCAACGTTTTTTCCAATCCTCCAAACAGTCAGAGAAGTTTTTTTCCGGGATGGCCTTCGATACCCTTCTTCACCAAAGGCTATGTCGCACAAAAATGTTTACAAGTGGGTAGGCCTTCCGCAACATCCTCAACGTTTCCGCGGCAGAATATTCATTCGGCAAACAAAATTTCATGCAAATTTTTTGCTCAACAAAATCAGACATAGTAAAAATCGAAAAACTCACTTTTCTACGTCTACAAAAACACGTATAGCTCTGCAGCAATTGAATATATTGACATGAAACTCTGCATAGATGTCAAAGACAGTGCTACCAACCCACGAAAAAATAATTTCATGATTTTACAGTACCCGCGAAGTTCAAATGAAAAATTCACCTTACATTTTTGATCACAGTAGTATTCCGCGCGCGCGACACCCGTCTACGTTACATCGATCCTATCGCTTCGCGAGATTGACATCGCGTATCGTTTCGCATGCAGTAATCACGTCGCAGTTGTCACGCGCGCAATTCCGAAGTGCAATTTGCGCGCATGTCCGATTCTGCAACATATCGCCAAGACAGGCGACCGGTCATTCGCATCTACAATTTAAACATCGTTATGCACGATTCGTCATTTATCCGCAGCGAGCATTGTTATCGTTTCACTCGGGCCAAGGCTTTACCGCCGGGCAACGGTACCTGCGCGCGCGCGTACCTGCACGCACCGTGCGCTCAAAGAGCCGAGCGCAGCGCAGCGTAGCGCAGCGCCGAGGAGGCGCGCACACACTCCGGCGCGGGCGGCGGGGCGCGCCGTTCCGCGGCTCTGACCTGCTTCTTTGCCGTACGTACAGTTATGACGGGCTACGGCTTACCGGGCCGTGTCCACTCTCGGTTTTGCCACGAGAATTCACTCTCGTCGAAACGCGAGCGTAACTTGCGCTGAATTTCCATTGGAAGCCGCGCGAGCGCGCGGCCCCGACGCGCTCCACCGATCGCGGAACGGCCTTGCCTTGACGGATTGCCGCAGGACGACCGGTTACCGGCGATCACGCGCGGCCCCGTTGCACCTCGAAATTCCGTCGGCCAAATTTCTTCATGTAATGCCCGACGATCGCGGCAGCCTCGCGGCGACTCGGCCAGTCGCCGCGAGTTCGCCCCTTAACATGCGAGTCGCGTATGCAAAATTATCGTCAGACTTCTCGGCGGGCTCCTGCAGCCTCGTGCAGTCACCGTTTTTCCTTGTGCAATCGCCGCGGCGAGTTTTTGTTACTTTGTACTTCCGAGCGCTCCGCGAGAGTTGCGAGAATTGCGGGCCGTCGTCTGTAATTGCTTCGCGGCCCGCGGTGTAGCGGAGAGCGAAAACGCGAGAGAAATTGGACACTCGCCTAATATCGAAGATACGCCTCGCGATGTTACCCATTCCATGAACGATCGTCGCACTTAATGAGCAGCAGTTGATCTGCCGCGATGTATTCAGTTACGTGTAATTAATTGCACGTAATGACGATACGCCCTCCTTGCCCTTAACCCCGTATCGCGTGTCAAATTATGAAGTAATGACGACCCGCGAATTTTGCAACGAACCGCGGAGCGGCTAATTGCTCGGTCATTGAGCGAACGGAGTTAAAAAAAGATCTGTAATTTGTCGCGCGCGTTCGTGTTCACTCCGGCTTAGGAAACCGGAGAAACACGCGATAAACTGACCGAGGGAGGTCGTACTTGCAGGTTCGTGTGTTAGATAATTGTTGACTCGCACCTCGGCCTTTCCCTCACCTGTTGCTCGGATCGTAGACCTCAGCTATTTCCCGCTCGAGTTAACGGTGTGACACGCGGGAAAGTGCCGGCGATAAAATGTCCATCGATCATCTCTAGCAGTTAGCGGGTCCGCTGATGCGATAAGTAATTTAAAAAATTTGCTTCATCGGCTTTAAAGTGAAAAAAATTCACCGTTCATCGGAGAAGTGTCGAATATCAGAAACCAATATCACCAGAAAACCAATATTTTGAATCTATTGAGAGGCACGTATAAATTAATCGAACGAAAAGGACGAAGAGGAACACGAGTGGAAGAGAAGGAATTTAGCCCGGACGAGCCTCCACGTACAATTTTCCTCTGTCTCCATTATCGTTTAATCTGCCTTATTAAATCTGAGTCTATAAATCTATTAAAAGTATCGATAAACGATAACGCAATCCTAAGGGCTGACCACCCTGGCCAGAGCACTCGAATAATTATACTTTCCATAGGCGATCAATAATTACACAGAATAGCGAAAGGGAGAAACAAAGATGGGCTTTCGCGAGTAAGACTGACCGCATGCAGGGTGGGGGGAAGGAGAACGAAGGAGGATAAGACAGAAGCTACGACGGGACGGCAGCCGCCGAAGAAAAGCAAGTGACAGGCGTTGTTAATTGGCAACCTGCAGATGGCAATTAAGATTAATAACAAGCTAGCTATCGTCTCCCTCACCCTCTTCTCTCTCTCTCTCTCTCTCTCTCTTCCTCTAGGCCTTTCTCTATCCTTTCGCACACGCTAATATAAATGCGACGGTCAAGCGCGAATAAAGCCTGGCGATCGATTTCTTCTCTCCCGTCCTCTTTACCCCGCCTTTTTGCGATTCCCATTTTTTACATCTATAGCGAATTTCGTTTCTGAATTCGACCTATCGCGTATCGATCGGACGAACGCGTTTGTTATCGTCGTCCGCGTTCCGTCAATATTCCGAGCGCAGGATTGAGAAATCGCCGGACACTCGTCGGTCGGGCGAATATATTTGAATCGCGGACGGTCAAAATTTTCGCAATCTCTCGCGGAAAGGTCGAGCGTATTATTTATTGACAGGTGTTACGTCGAGACGCGACGGACCGGTTGCTGCCGCTTTCGAATTCACTCTCACTCTGCTCTCCTTGAAAGCTTGAGGCAACGGCAGCCTTCTTCTCTCTTTCTCCTTGGATTTCTATTCTGATAATCGAGGGCCAGAAGGTATGTTTTTTGTTATCGGACTCTAAATGGAGACACCGGAGCAGCTTATTGTCTCTCCCTTTTTAGCTGTTGACGTCGACTTTACTCAGATTACTCAGGAAACGCAGCGGATTTTTTCGAATTAATCCGACATTGTTCGCCGACTTGACGGATCAGCTTTACGAGTATTACGAGACGCAGGAGAAACTTCACGTCGTCACGCGGATAATGGCTGCTGCTGGAATATTGCGAACGTCATGCGATGCGGCTTTGTATTATAATACGCGGCAGTCTCTTCTTCCATCTTCAAAAATTGAGCACTCGTCCGCGATATATTTTCGCTCATGTATAATGTTCCTGACTTTTCCGACTACGCTCATCAATGTTTAGCAGCGATCTACTTTACCCAATTAAACGATAATTTGAAACCCTATGCGTATGACAGAAGATGATTATTAACGAATCATGAACTGACATCCGTTGCCTCATTAGATGCGTAAGTGAGCCTTACCTCTCTAAAATATCCCATAATACGATAGACTCGGTATACTTTACCGGTTAATCAACAGATAGATGGTGTATTCATGGGACGTAATGTACGTCAGCAGAACTTATTAGGTGTACGGCTGAATAATCCAATTTTTTCAGCTACATTCAAGGTTTATTTTAAAAGAAAGTAAATTAAATTGTTCAATCAAAGTATTCGCCGTTGCTTTCTATAACTTTAAGCCATCTTTCAGGCAGCTGATGAATTCCATCTCGAAAAAATGTTACGTCTTTGGACGCGATAAAGTCGTCAAGCCATTTTCGGATCTCATCCACTGATTGGAAGTGGTGCATATCGGACAAGGCGTGTTGCATCGACCGGAACAAGTGATAATCTGATGGAGCAATGTCTGGTGCGTCATACGTCACCGATTGTCATAGAGTATCCATTTCTCATCGCCCGTAACGATTTTCCACAAGAAAGACTTTCGACGCTGCTTATTGGGAAGAGAAAGACACGCTGCCACTCGTTGAGTTTTGTTGGTTTCAGTCAGTACATGCGGAGCCCACTTTCCTTCTTTCTCATCTCTTTCTCATCTTTCTCATCTCATGTAGGCGTTTGGAAATCGTTTGCTGCGTTACTCCCAAGCTGTTCTGCAAGCTCTTTTTATGTTTGCGCCGAATTCTCAGCGAGCAGTTGTTCCGAATCATCATTATCGCACTTCGGAGGGCCTCCAGAGTGTTGTTTGTCGATTAGACTGAAATTACCACTTTTAAACCGCTTGAACCAAAATGCGCACACATCGTACGATACAACACCTTCGCCGAGAAAGGAACAAATCGATTCGCACGCTCTTGCAGCATTTTTTCCTTGTTGGAATTCGTAAAGAATACAGTGTCGGATATGCACCTTATCTGTTGTCATTTTCGACTGTACTGAACTGAATACTTTTGAAGGTTACGTTGGGCCTTTCGCCAAACATATATATTGTTACGCTCACTCTCGCACTCGTACTTGCACTCAGGTAAATGAAAACACTTGCACAAGGAATAACAAGTTTTATTATCATATTTACAGTGCAGCTCGCTCAAGCTTTTTACAGGAATAATTCTCTTTTTATATAATATTTTATATAATAATTTTATATAATAATTCTATTTGATAATTCTCTCGTCTGTCCTCGATGACAGCTGGTCAGAGCCAGCATCGTTCGGCGAAAAGGCGAGCAAGGAAGGAAATTATGATGCATTCGCCAAGAGTAACCCGAAGCCAGGCTTCGATGGCAGCATCAAGTTTGATAACGGCGGAGCCGAATCAGGGAGCCAAAACAGAGGTAGGAGCTTTGAAACATTTCTGCGGGAGGTGCAACAGCTTCACGAGGAGCGAGAACAGGAGCGGTAGGAGCTTCTTGAATTGCAGCGTTGGCGGAGGACAGAAGAGCGGGGACAACGGGAAATCTTCACAGCTAAGTCACTCTAGAAATATTTCCTTAGCCGAAATAAAATTAAAGCCTGATATCTGTGACGGAACGGTTCCGTTCCGCGCGATTTTATCGGATAATTTAAATTGATAGCACGAGCTAACGAGAGAACGACTCTCAGTCAGCTGTTGTTGTTTTCTTCTCGATCGATTTTCCATCGTCCAGACAATCTTCGTTCCCGTGGACTCAACGTTCTTTTGAAGGACACCCCATACCTTCCTTACCTTAACATTCCTTACCTTAACCAGTCCTTACCTTAACATTGCTTACCTTAACCAGTCCTTACCTTAACATTCCTTACCTTAACCAGTCCTTACCTTAACATTTCTTACCATAACCAGCCCTTATAAATGGGCAATCTTTATCCTTTATCTGAAACAGAATAACTTACACACTGGAGTGAGTAAGCGTTCTTTATTTTAAAATAATGTCCAACTAAATCTTTCTCTCGTTAGCTAACGAGAGAATGACTCTCAGTCAGCTGTTGTTGTTTCCTTCTTGATTGATTTTCCGTCGTTCAGACAATTCTCGTTCCCGTGGACTCAACGTTCTTTTGAAGAACACCCCATACCTTCCTTACCTTAACATTCCTTACCTTAACCAGTCCTTACCTTAACATTTCTTACCTTAACCAGTCCTTATGAATGAGCAATCTTTATCTTTTATCTGAAACAGAATAACTTACACACTGGAATGAGTAAGCGTTCTTTATTTTAAAATAATGTTGTCAAACTGAATCTTTAGCTCGTGCTATTAATTTAAATTATCCGATAAAATCGCGCGGAACGGAACCGTTCCGTCATAGATATCAGGCTTTAATTTTATTTCGGCTAAGGAAACATTTCTAGAGTGACTTAGCTGTGAAGGTTTCTCGTTGTCCTCGCTCTTCTGTCCTCCGCCAACGCTGCAATTCAAGAAGCTCCTACCGCTCCTGTTCTCGCTCCTCGCGAAGCTGTTGCACCTCCCGCAGAAATGTTTGCAAAGCTCCTGCCTCTATTTTGGCTCCCTGATTCGGTTCCGCCGTTATCAAACTTGATGCTGCCATCGAAGCCTGGCTTCGGGTTACCCTTGGCGAATGCATCATAATTTCCTTTCTTGCTCGCCTTTTCGCCGAACGATGCTGTTTCTTATCTCGGACGAGCTCCCAAAATGTTACGCTCACTTTCGCACTCGCACTCTCTTGCACTTCAAGTAAATGAAAACACTCGCGTAACAAACATGAAGCTTTACTATTCACAGCACAGCTCACTCAAGCTTTAAACAAGAATAATTCTCTGATCTTGAATTCTCGCGTCTGTCTACGATGACAGCTTGCCAGAAACTCTCTGTCAGCTGTTGTTGTTTTCTTCTTATCGATTTTCCGTCGTTCAAACAATCTTTGTTCAGTTCAGTCAAAATCAGCATCAGATTGACTAAGGCTCACGGACAACGGACAACGCTGCCACAAATTTTGTGGCTCGAACACAACAATATGTTCTTTTCAATAGCTATATGTCAACATTGCATAATCACAAAAGAGCGGGAAGATCTATTCAATTTAAAATTGATTTCATAACTGCTTAAAATATTTTGGATTATTCATTTGTACACCTAATACATTATGGTATGCGCAGCAAGTATTTAAACAGGTCGGATCATTACGTAAACATTAATCGAGCGCAAACTGCGTAGCATGTTTGTTTCGGAATCGCATCATATCCTGTGTCCCGTTTAATATGAACTTATGCCGTGCGCGAAGTACGCGAGAGAAGAAAAGAGAGAAAAAGGGAAGGAGCGAGATAGAGAAGGAGAGAGAGAGAGAGAGAGAGAGAGAGAGAGAGAGAGAGAGAGAGAGAGAGAGAGAGAGAGAGAGAGAGAGAGAAAGAGCGAAGAGAAAGAAGCGTAGGAGAGGAAGAGAGAAAACGGGAGGAACACGTATGTAGACAAATCAATAATGGCGCTCGATAACAACTGCCATCAAGCGGCGCTTCCCGGAAACCCGACGTGCTTTCGGGGTAAAGTAGAGCGCGAGGTAACCGATTGCCCGGATATTGATTTTGCAAAAGTACTAATACATATGCGCAATGTAGAATTCGAATGTGGTTCAAAGCGCACGGATCAGTTTGTGGGACGAAAAGCGTGGGCTTGTAAAGGCACACTGATATATTTTGTAGATCCACGCGTCTTGGTGCGAACGACATTCCTTTCGAGATGGACTCGCCCCCGGTACGCTCCGCTGCGAACACCGCCTTGGACAAGTTGATGCCCACACACGTACAATACACGTACAACCGCGGCGCGATCTGGATAGAAAGAACGAGAGAGAGAGAGAGAGAGAGAGAGAGAGAGAGAGAGAGAGAGAGAGAGAGAGAGAGAGAGAGAGAGAGAGAGATAGTTTATTAACACCCTGGGGAAACAATCCCTTAGGTTTACATTAGAAACAAGTGCACGCCGACGGCCATGCATGAGCTGTGACTATACAGAACTTAAAGAAAGCATCAACATAATATAAAATGAAATGAAATTAAGTGATGCCAAGCAACCCTTGACCTTACCTAGGCAGTGATAATTATAGATAGATATATAGATATACAGATATGGATACATATAAACAAGAACTTATGTATAGATACATATAGATATATAGATATAGGGTAGATATATAAGTATGACAGAAAAGAATGCACTCCCAGCCCTCATCCTCCCGGCCTTCTTAGGTGACTTAGAGAAATAACCGTATAGATGGACTATGCGATAGTAAAGTAGAGAACAATAAACAGCATATAGTACCGTAAGATAGCAAAGTCTCCGATTCTCCATAGAGAGCCAGATGAGCCGCAAACGGGTCGGAGTAACATGGTCACAGCGCCACAGATTTATTATAAAACTTATATGAACGACTTCAAAGAACGCTGTAGTCTGGCGTTCAGTACACCCGGAATATCATAAAGAACGGCTACACAGTAACAGTAAAAAGAGAGAGAGAAAGAGAGAGAGAACGAGAGAGATAAAACAATTGTCAAAGCTGAGGGGAAGAGGCAGCGCGAACGAATCTATCGTCAATTTTAAAATTTAAGCCTTAGAACCGCGATGCGGTAATTCGCGTGCTTTTTAAAAATGCGCGCGTAAATCGCGCGCTTTGATCTTCTCAGAGTTAATTTTGTATGAGCAGTGGAGATTGGAGAATTGTAGATGGAGAAAGATAATTCTGTATTTACAGATCAGGTCGACAGAATTGTCAAGAGGAGGAAACTGGTAAATGACCATGATGTGTCCAAGTTACGCAATCCTTTCCGTGCTTTATAATGTCAGACGTAGCACGCAGTGTTACATGCGACATTACGTCACCGTGGCGAATTGCGATCTCGTTTCGTAATATTCTGGTGACCATAATTATGACGAGTGATACGAGATTGCAGGTTTGGAAGTTGATCGAAGAGAACAAGAGAGAACATTTTTGACAGCGTAACGACCGAGCCTCGAGTGAGAGAGAAAGGGGAAGACACGTGTCGCTGATTTCCATAAACTTAAGAATACCGAAAATTGTGCGATGGCGTAACTGTTACGCGAAGTAACCGCGCGTGCAGATCGCTTTCTTTTTACAGATTATAATTTTAGATTTTTTACAAATTTTTTACAAATTACAATTTTAGAGAGATTACAGTTCTTCCCCTTTCTTTCTAGGCATTACACTTTTAAAGAGATTACAATTTCTCGAGACTCCTTAAAGTCTCCTTAAAGAGATAACCGCTCGCCGCGAGGAAGAACAGCAAACGGAATAAATATTCCTTAATATGCCTGTAACGAACAGGAGTAATTTGAATTTCGAGTTTGAGGAATTCCACGAAGGTGCGTCCGACCGCGCGTTTCCGTATCTCGGGACGACGGTGATACATTAATGACCTGTCAGCGAGCATGTTTATAATGTTCGTTGATGAATTCGCCGTCGCGTTAGTCGTAAAACATGGCTAATTGCCTGGAGGATCGCGAAGAAGCAGCCGCTTATATGACCATTCATTTGCGATGAATTTAACAGCTATTTGGCAATATTTCAAGTTAAGGCCAACGGATTCCTCTGTCTCTGTGGTCGTAATGATTATTTCAGCTAGAACCAGTATCGCCGTTTCTCAATTGACAAGTGTCTGTCGATGTAGTATCGAATAACAAATTGTACGATAAAAAAAAGGAAAATAGTCGTCTATTCGTCTCTCGCGCAATACAAAACGTAAGTACAAAACAAAGGGGGAGAAACGGACAACGGAACAAAGCTAATTAGCCATCCGAAACGAGAAAAAGCTTAGGCGCACGACCAAATTTCGTCATCGTCTTTGTGAAACCTGACGCTACGACAAACTACCCTTTTTCTCGCAATGCGAGAATGATTATCGAGGTCTCTTCTTATAGCCGATCTGGATAATTTACCTCGTCGAACAGTTACCTCACGACTGTCTCGTGCGACTTGCGTTCGCATTGAGATTTTAATTTCCAAGTAAAACGCGACCATCCGTACTTATGTGAAGCTTAATATTCACGTGAGAAGGTAAAGTTATGTAGAACCGGCTGGACCGAGACAAAGCAAGAGACAGAGAAAATTAATCCTTCCTGAAAGTATTGCAAAATGCTAATTCACGTCATCCGCCTTCAAAGTACGCCCGTCTACAGAGCGATCAAGGTCGCCCGCTACATTTAAAATATCGCTTTCATATTCGAGACAACACACGGTCGCTGTTGCGACGGCGGACGCAGGAACAATCGCGAGTTTCTAAACAGGTGGCGTGAATGTGATTATAATATATCAAAGCTAAATTTATCTCGGATCGCTCTCGGTTATACTCCTGGCTGGCCGGTTCACGCTTCACCGGATTATGCGGTTTTCGTGCCCAATGTAGAAATCCGACCATGTAGAATGCATGGTCGGATTTCTACATTGGGCACGAAAACAACTCATTTTAACGGATGGCCCGTGTACGGTGAAGAACGTTGCGCATTCGGCACTCCGATGTGTGCGACTGCTTTCTCGGCTTTCTACCGGCAAGTCCACACGACCGGTTACGCGTTGTATAAATCAAGAACCTATGAATATTATCGATCCGAGCGAGACACGTAGCGCCTAGCATACTGCGAGCACGATCGTTAAAGTGCCTAATGCATCGTGGTTTATCACGAATGACGACCGAAAAATCAACGGAGCGCGCGCGAGGTCGCCGATCTAACATCTATATTATACACGAACGTGATACTTTTACGAGAGACTAAAGAGAGACGCCATATCTTTACGAGAAGCTAAAAAGAAAGACGCCCGGCGCACGTCCGAGATATAACATCCAGCTTTCGCGGCTCTCTCGCGGAGTGAGTCTAAAAAGGAGAACACACGGAGGATCTGCTTTACTACACAGACAAATATTGCCTAATTTTTCCGTGAATATAAATTCGCGCCCGGCGCCTCTCGAATTATTCCCTCCTGTCATCATGCTTAATGTCTCCCGGCTTAAACTCGGCATAGGACGTTGTTTAAAAATCCTTTCAGCCATAGATGGAAATTACGGACGATTAACATGCGGCTAAACATCACTTCCCGTTCTATCTATCAACCAGATACGTAACATATCGTTGCTTTGATTTGACCGTGCCTCACTGTACTTTGCATTAATTAATTGTCACATCCCCGAGAGGATGATTGTGAGAGGATCGACATGTGCGCAGTTGTTGATTGAATCCTTGTCCATTTGGATGCGGCGATGCGGCGGCAAAGACAAGGGCAAAAGTACAACAGGGATGGCGTTCCTAATCAAAACATGGAAATGCCAATACGTATGCCAGAGCGGTGTGTAATTACGCGCATAGATACAATTCTGCAATATTCGCATAATGAAGAGTAATACGTTCTCTACAACGCGCTCGCAATATACACACGCTCGTACACATACTCGCGCACAAAGATGGCATTCTGTCTACATCCTCTACAAATTACCAAACTCAGCTTCGATATTAATTTGCGGACAATCGCGCGGATAATTGCGCGGACAATTTCGAGAGGAAGCAAAGCGGGAATATTTGAAGGGCATCATGAGGGATGGGCGATTTTCAATCACCTCTCATAGGTCTCGCCGAGATTATACGAACGTATAATCGCTATTGCAGACTTGTTAACGTATTCCGCAAGTCTATCTATATTTTGATGTCCATGCCAATTTAATTAGTACGTCGCATACATTGAGAAAATTTGATTCGTGCGTTCGACCATGCGTCATGCTTGCATTGACGGTTAAAATTTTGCATTGTGTCCAAACTTTTAATAAAAGTTCCATTTACATTGCGATTATTTTCAGTTCATGAATACGAGATTAATCGTGAAAAGAGCAATAACGAGCAGCGATTCTGTCGATCGTTTTTCATACATATTCGAACGTACTTCCACTTTGCAGATATGATTTTACTTTAAAAGATGAAAACCTTTTATAGATTGCAAGATTTGCAAGTTTGCCGGGCGAGCTTGCTTGCAAGAACGTGCGAATGGGCCAATCGTGATGCATCATTCTTCCAGATCGAGGAGATATTGCAAACGTATGACGAGATTGCTCATCGATTTATACATCACCGTGAGTCAAATAACTGCCGAGAGGACAAGAGAGGAGGAGAAGGACATGAATAAAACATACATTATTCAGACTACTATCAATTCGGACGGGATCACTATCAAAGGATCTCAATACGCTCAAATCTCAATAGCATGAATAAAAAATAGCGAACCCGAGCGAATTCTAGTTAAATTAACACAGACATTTTCTTCTTTCGTTCAACGTGATTAATAGAAATGTTTGTACGGTAGCAGCCTCTCTTTCGTAATATTCTGGCAATATTCGTAATATTAATTCGTTAATACACTGCAATTAGCAGCGGGACAGACAGGAGCGGAGGGTACGCGTACGCGAGAATAAATTACGTGTATTTATATGAAACAGACGAAACTTTAATTACTTTCTTGTCTTTCGCAATAATTATATTTATGTTCACAATAATTATGTATTATATTTTTGACACAATAATAAGCAGCGGGAACGCAATCGCATTGGAAGGTTATTATTGCCATTTGTTATTAAAACATTTTCTCCTTTATAGAGAATTTATATTTCGCTTCATTTGATTATTAAGATATAAAATATAATTATACCATAATGAAAAACGATTTGGGCAAAGCGAGTAATTAATATTACAGCTTGATTTTAGAATTAATTTCAGATGAAGGGATATGAATCGATTGAAAATGCGATATTTCCCGTTGCACTTTATTGCATTTTACTCGGGATCCTATCTACGGCACCACCGTTTAGTGCATGGCCTCATCCATGTACTACACGTGTCAATGTATTATAATTCACCGCTTTTCAAGGACCAGTTTCGTGAATGAGTTTGTCGTGATCTATCGCCCGTACGTTTGTCACGACTTGGCGGTTTAAAACGACGTCGGTATCTTTGGACAATGGTCACCTACTCACAGGTCAAACATTTTTCCTCTATTTTCACTTTGTATTAGACTCGTGCTTATTCGGCGCCCAAGTTATCCGGACGCGAACCGACAGACAGTGCAGGTACCGTGCAGGTTTGTACCGACCGAGGTTAACGCGCGTTTCTCCGTATGATTCTCGCTCGGTCGATTTCGTCGCTCACTGGAACGCTTCGTCGTCTTTGTCCGCGAAAGTCGCGTCAAAAAACACGAGTCCTTTTGTTATGAGTCGTGTTTATGCGAGTATCAAAACATCCGGACAGAGCGGCCGAGATTGAGAAACTGAGGTTATATTAAGCTAGAAGATTGAACACGCAGATATTACGACGCGGCATGTACTTTACGACGGTCGTTGTTGACATCTTTTATTTAACATCTTGTCGGCTAACATCTTTAGGTATGTTGAATTGTTTATTCTGCGGAACGTTTATCGTTCCGTGAAAATAAGATACTTGAGTCGAACATTCGAATTTATGGTCCATTCTATAAATTCCTGATCATTTTTCGAGCTACATTTATTTCACGGAACGACGAACGTCGATTGCCAAATGCGGTCCTTGGACACGGATTTGTATTTAATTATGTCCTCTCATTGAAAGATCGTAAATAATTTATAACTATGAATGTGCCGGCTTAAGCCACGCAGGAACCGAGAGGAAGAAAGGGCGGAGGGAAGAGAGAGAGAGAGAGAGAGAGAGAGAGAGAGAGAAAAATTAGCTTATTAATAATTTTCCTCAAGGATTGTAATCCGTATTCGCATACCGACAACTGTCGATATATGCGGGTACGGAATATAATTCCAGGTCTCGAGTTCTATCTCATGTCCGCGAGGTAATATTAAAGTAAAACGATGATACGAATAATGTTTCATTGAAACATTCCGAGAATTTCTATCCCTTCAAGGACTCAGTGGAATTTACAGAATTAATATAAAATATAATATTATATTTATTCGCTACGTACGAAAAGCAATGTCATGTTATTTGTTCGTTGGGTACCATATTTCTAATATGTATATTGCAATATATATATTCCTACATGGAGAGAAAAATTTTAATTAAAAACAGCGAATATAGATCCTCTTTAAACCGTAGCTCTTCACAAAAATAGCAATTATTTATTCCTTTTAAATGCAAGCAGAGACTTGGTTTCAATGAAATCTTTTCTCAATATTCCGCGAATAAATATTCGCTATTTCCTAGACATTCTCTTCCTCTCTGCGTAGAATAATGATAAAATATTTAATATACCAGTATGATATCGTGTTTCGAGACCTCACGTTATACACGTTTCAATCCAAGCGTGCAAGCTTAATATAAAGTTGAAATTTTATACCGATCATTAGAGTTACGAAACATCGGCCCTATTATGGCTACCGGGCATTAATTAACGAAGATATCCCGTTTTTCTCATAAAAAGACTCGCGTAAGCGCGGTGCATCCGTACAAGCTCGCGTGGTACGCGCGATACATTCGTGTCAATAGAAGTCGTCAGCTCGACGCACTGATTGCCATTTAAGTTGCACAATAACGCCGGCATGTTTCATAAAAAAAAAAAAAAAAAAGAAAAAAGAAAAAGCAGCCGTTTCAGGGCATGCAAGACGCCGGACAGGTCGCGCGCGGTCCAGACTAGATGAATGTTTCTCGTGTCGTAATAATCGCGTCAACGTCAAACGACGTCCTTAAAACGCCGCGAATCGATAGCTTCGCGGGCGTTCGAGCCGCACGCCGGCACGCACGGTGCACTCGTCCGCTCTGGCCGCTGAAAGAAGAAATCGAACGTTCGACGGGAACGGCACTTGCTCACGCTTACCGGGGCAACTCTATTAATTACTGTTAATCGTGGCAATTAATCGCGCGACGTCCGCTGCCAGCCCCGGATGAGTTACTACACTTGGGTCGGTGTAGTCGTAGCTCACTGTCATTGGCGTACGAGTTATCGTTCCTTATCGGGGACCTTACCACGCCCGGTATCGGTCTTCCGGCCGGGCCCTCGGCGGCCCTGTTACAACCCCCGTCCGTTCTGTCCGAGCCGTGTCGTGTCGGGACGCGCGAAAACTCGTGCGCGAGGAACGAGTCTATTCCGTCCAGCGACCGACGAGAAAAACGAAGCAGGAATTTTCACAGTCGTCCCTGGGAAATAATACATCCGCCCCTCTGGGATTCCTATTGATCGTTGTTATTCCGTTTGCATTTCCGCCGAGGAATTCACGGAGGAATTGACGGAGGAATTTACGAAGGAATTCACGGCTTCGGAGATAAAAGATAGGATTATTGTAATGCGAGTCTAAGTGGAGCTGAGCTAGTGAATTATTTGGATATCTTGCCGTTAATTATTGAAAGGGGCAAATTCCGTCGGTTGGCTAATAACCGTCTGTGTGTTTGTGTGTGTGTGTGTGTGTGTGTGTGTGTTTGGGCGCGGGCGAGGGGCAAACCGGTCCCGTTCGGCATCGCTGACGTCCGAAGTCGCGCGTCGGCTGGCGTTACGCGAAAACTCGAGCGAACTTTTCAAGGAGTTCCAGTCGGCACACGTAAAACAGGTAATCCGCGACTGAGACGCACGAACTCGTTTCCCTCCGACGTGTCTATGCGTAGATACATGCACACGCCAACAGTCGCGCTCGCCTTCTCGGCCTTCTCGTGCGTGCCGGCGACGGTACGGTGGTAAGAAACGGCGGAAAGAAAAAAGACAAAAAAGGGAGAGAGACGGCGAGAGAGTCGAAGGACTCGCGCCGCGAAAAAGGAGAGCGCCATGGAGCGGAGTAAATGTCAACGGTTAATCGCGCGCACGTGTGTGTGTGTGTGTGTGCGTGTGCGCGTGTGGCTTGAAACTCGCTCGCTTTCGCTCTTTCCGTGCCTTGCGAATTCTGCGAAAGTCTGGCATTTTTCCGTGTGCATTTATCCCCGTTGCGTTCGTCCTTCTGCGAGCGAATTTTTTTTAGAATTGTCCAATCGAGCGTGGTGTATGTATTCGTCTGAGAAATTTTCTCGAAAGAATAAAGGAACGTGGTCGAATCAAACGTGTTGGCCGTTCGCCTTCGGCGTGAAATATTCGAGTTTACCGTTTTCTGTTTTCATTAAAAAGGAAGAATCTGAACACGAGACGCGGAGAGAGAGAGAGAGAGAGAGAGAGAGAGAGAGAGAGAGAGAGAGAAAATATATATAAGCCAGCTTATTGGAGCGAGCTGATTATTCTTATTTTTATTTTCATTTTACGCGATTAGTTCCGCATTCTGGCTTCATTGCGAAATAATAGATAACATATAAGAGAACATTTCGACCTAAACAAATTTTCCAGAGGTCTTTACATTCAAAATTTTTGCATAAATATGAATAAGCCGCGCGTGTATTTTAATTAATATTCATTATACAGCGCAATCTTTAATACTTCAGCCGGCTGTCCGCCGCTATGAATTAATCGCGCGAGAAGAGAAATAAATATAAACGATTTAGCGGACTTTTATTACCCATACTGCTCCTCATATTCCACGTACACGGCGTTAAATAACGTTTCCTATTCTGGATATTTTTTTGCAATTCCTATACGTTTTCCAGTCCGAAAAATATCGAAGAGGAATCTAAACGTTAACTCAACGTCCAATTTGGAATTAATAACAGCCCCTTAATGATATTTCCATTACTCCAGCCGGAGGATGCCATTCGCGAATCGATCGATTTTTTATTAGTACGCTCGTCCGCGTTCGCCCACGCTCGCCCACGCTCGCCCGCACATTATTTTCTTCTTGCGTGACGTACATTCGAAACAGATTCCGCACGCGCGTCCTTGTACGCGCGTCGAATACGCGTCGAAGATACTTCTTTCCTCATGACCGCGCCGAGAGAGAACGCCGCATCACCCTCCGACCTTTCCGTCGCGCACGATAACGCGCGACGCGTGACGCGCGTTTCTAATTCATCCGGAGGCGCACTCGCTTATATGCATGCGTGCGTACGCGCTCACACGCTTCTTGCCCCTTGGCGCGAAGAGGAGATGTTCTCGGTCGCAAAGTGATTTCGCCGACCGGCAATTTGTCGTAATCACTTTCTCGCGTGTGCGAGCATACGAGCCGTCATGTTATCGCCCCGCAAATAAGCCCCCGCTGGTACTTAAAACGAACAACAGCAATGATGATTTTATTGAAATCATATATGCACGCGAGCGGATTTCAAAAACAAATCGGGCGCAGCGCGCATTGTTTACTGCACATCATAATTAAATCCGATTATTGGGAGAAAATAATTCGATGATACACGTTTTCGGCTTATTCCCGCATTTTGCACTCTTTCGCGCATTTAAATGGCAGGATGCTCGAGCCACCCCAGTTATCCGCGGATTACACAGCTCATAATTATTTTCGTCGCCGCTCACTCTTGCTCACCCTCTTCTGTCGATAGATTCTTTTTGCCCGAACATAACATGCGTTAAATAATTTAGCTTAATGCGTCCAAAACTCTGGGGAAAAAACTGTACCTCCCTCGTCCGCTCTCGTAACTCGTAAAATGAAATATTTAAGTACGGATTAAATCCATTACGATCAATTTTTGCTATCGCGAAGAGTCGGACGGAAGGGTAAATCCCGGGGTAGGTGCAATTAATTATACACTTGTAAACACCAGACTGTGGTTACGCTATTAAATTAATAAGTTGCGGAAGAAACTGGGGTGCAGTTATTAAACCGGCGTGTCAGAGACGATGCTGTTTTGCGCGTCGCCGAGGGGGCGTGGATGAGAGTGCGGACGACGTATTTTGCAACGAAATTATACACACATATAAATACATGGACCACGCGCGTAATCATAAGCGCGTAAACAATTATATCCATCGTATAAGTTGCGAGCGAGATGCGCAGTGCGCGCGCGTAGCTTTACCATAACGAAATTTTCTGCGGCGCGTCGCGCGCTGAATTTATAGCCGGTGCATTCGCGTTCTTTCCATTCCGGAGGAGGCAACCTTGCGGTGTGGACACATCACGTGGGTGTGGACCTAAGACGAGTTCTGAGCGCGTGAGACACGATATTGAGAGTTGGACGAGGTCGTGGTAGGTCGTTCCTTCGGCCGCGCCGCGTCGAAGGTAAAGGTATTCTCATACGCGCGACTACGTGAGCGCGGCCGCGAAAAATCGCCGAATGAAATCCCGAGCTGACGCAAGCGCCGGAATTTCTTCGCCACGGTCTAAGCGCGAAACAACATCGGGGAAGATAGCCGCTGCGGCAATAACAGTCTCTCTTTCTCTCTCTCTCTCTCTCTCTCTCTCTCTCTCTCTCTCTTTCTCTCTGTGAAGCAAGCGATTAACCTTTCAAGAGATACCGACGTAATATGTGTATGCTTTCAAATACATTTGACCGTTTGCTCCTTGATTCGGCCATTGTCGACGAAATATAATGAATATCATAGTGAACAAATGTTCATCGCGAAATCCCATGACAGAGGGGCGATGGCGTGATGGTTACATCCACAACGCTTGAGAAGCTAAATTATTTTCCTTTGAGATTTTAATAGGATCATTCGCGGAAAGACACAAAGTCCCTGAAGAGATTAAAGTTAACAATGATGCGTTAGCAAGGTTCAGAGGAAACCACCGGGGGGGAAATAGCGTAGAGAAAACGGGAGAACTGCGATTTCCCGCCGACGCGAACTTCCCGGATAATGTTTATGTCTCTCAACCGCCAAGAATCTCATTCCGTCCGTTTTCAATCTCGTTTCTGTATCTGCGTGCTAATGACGTATGCTCGAGTGAGCTCTTTCTCTCCGTAATAATTTATCTCTAATTTCCTCGCGGTTTTCTTGTCCACGCACGGTTCGCAAAGTAATTTTTCAGTGACGCTGAGTAAATCTCCTCGTCTCCCATTTCTTCCCGCTTTTTCCCGGGAGTTTCGTTTTAAATAAATACAAATTGTGCTCGTTAGACACTTTATAACCTTTTGACACGAAGTATCCGAGATTTCTTAACGCACATCTAGACGCGCGATATAATCAAACGTCTCACGGCAGGGTCATCATCACGCGAGAGAGATATGTCTTTTACAATTAATTAATTATAAATTTCATAAGTCACGCGATTCCCCCGCTCCCGAACATCGCGATGTACCCTTTGATACGGCTCGGCGGTTGAGTTGTTTTCTTACTCTCTTTTATCTCTCTTTCTCTTTTTCTCCCTTGCACCTCCATTTGTTTCGCCACGTATCTTTACGAGGAAGACTTGCAAAGATTTTTTATCCTTAGAGGAAATTATGATTGCGAGAAAATTTAGACGAAAGATTTAGTGCATGGTCCGCGACAGATCAATCTTGTACTAAGTAATGAATACTTTGTATTTATCTCCTCCCTCTCTCTCTCTCTCTCTCTCTCTCTCTCTCTCTCTCTACGCTCGTACAAATACACACATACATAGACAGGGCATCCTATATTTCCTTGCCAACTAGATTGCTTAACTGAGGCGTCGTAGCGCATAGGCGCGCGAGGGCACAGGAGGGGGTGGAGGCGCGACACGTAAGCGGGCTCGGCTTTCCACATTATTTATCTGCGGCCGCTTTATTAACGTCCTTCCTGCGCGGCTTATTAAATAAAGCAATTCCCCGCGCGGGTAACCTTCGACCCCGGCCGGCGCAGATCCCGCAGAGATATCGGTTTCGTTTTCACCGTGACGCGGTGCTACGGTGCACCGCACATGCACACACGACCGCGCGCGAGTTCTTCTGACGCGGCGGTGCGGCGGTGCGGCGTGCGGTCGTTTACCACGTACGTACCGTGTGTATGCACAAGCGTACATTGAATACATCATCGATGCCACATCGCGGCTAAGGGCGTGGCTACCGGACAGAGGCTCGCGAGGTCGTTTCCTTTCTTTTTCGCGGTGCGAGACAAAAAGGCGGGAAAGAAACGAAAGCGCGGGGGGAACATGGGTGGGAGGGGCGATCCGGAGGAAAATACAATGCCGATCGAGGAATTCGCGTGTCGAGAAATCGAGAAATGCAAAACTCAGCCGGGGCGAACGGTGTCTCGAGCAGACTCGCGCTTTCGATTCCCGTCCCTTCACCGTCGATTCCCTGCTCCCTTCGGCCGCCTTTCGGCCTTTCGCGATTTCCGTCGAGGCGGTTCGAGGAGGTCTCGAGCCGCTCTCCGCCGCGTTCACAGTCCCGATGATTGTACGATTTCTCCCGAGGAACATTAATTTTCCCGTTTCAATCTCCGCGTGACTCTCCCTCATCCGATGAGAGTGTTGTTTTCTTTCTTTCTCGAGGGTACAAGAACATTAGCAGTCAGCGGAGAGACTGCCGTGTAATGCGCGCGCACGTACGCATTCTGTAATGTGGGCGCACGTTACAACGACACGTTCGGAGAAGATTCGTCGCAGCGATCGATCGCGCGATCGTGTGTGTGCACGGGTAGATCCGTGGGAAATCACCGGCCACCGGTTCTCACTAAATTTGGACTTCGCGCGTGACTCAGGACGTGTCGTCGTCTCTCCCGCGGATATGTCTCTCGCGGAAAACGTGGGATGTACCGTGATATCGAGAGCGCGAGGCGCGTAATAGCGGCATTACACGCCGGCACGGCGTATGTATTCGCGCTCTTGTGCGCGCCCGTGCAGGTGCATACGCGATCTTCTCGTGTGCGTGTATGCGCGCCGTGTTGGCGAACGGTCCCGCCGCTGCCCGCCGCCCCGCCGCCCCGCAGGTGAAGGCGATATTGAAAGTACGGTTCCGTTTTATTTCCCGCGAATTCGTACCGTGTGAATTCGAACGCCGGCCGAGCCCGCGGCTCCGCGTATGAAAAAAAGAGATAGAGCGGGGAAGTAGGAGAGGTCATAGAGAGAGAGAGAGAGAGAGAGAGAGAGATGGGGGAGGAAGAAATCGCCGCACGATAATCACTGCTATAATTTCCCTAATAAGTAGTTACGGAACTGCTAAGCGAGAATTAAAATGTAATTTTATGCAATGCGGAATTCCACGTAATCATCATTGCGCTTTATCAGTGAAGCGCAAAAAGAAGGGCAGACAGGGGGGTGGTGAATCGGGAAAAATTTTCTGCGAATTAATGTTCGATATTTAATCCGTTGCGAAACGGCTCGGTACATTTTATAAATTGCAGGGATGTCGCCGCTTGATCACTCCTACGAAGGAATTTTTATTGCGCGAATATTTTTGCCGTATCGCCGCACCCGGTATCATTACAATCCATTCCATGGCGTATTCCGTGCGCATGGTGGATCTGCGCCTCGTAAAATTAACATTTTATCCGCCGCGTGTTTATATTCTCTCGATATGTTGTACCGTTCACGAAAACCGCATGTCGTTTATTACGTAACGTACGCGCAACGTACTGCGTGCGTATGTGTGTGTGTGTGCGTGCGTACTGCAGTCGTCGTCGTTGTGTTGCGTGTTCGCCGCCGCGGCACGGCGCGCGAGCGAGCAAGCAAGTGGAATTATATCTGTCGGCGGTTTCACTTTCTCGAGGCTGAAACATTATTCGGCAAAACACCTACTGCGTCGATATCGTAATTTATGCGGTTGGCATAATCCACGGTATAGTTCAGACGAACGGGCATGGAAACACCGGACTTTATAACAGTCATTGTTCTGAATTCCTTTCGGTTAAATGTGAAGTTCCTTCGGAGAAGGGGAGGGCTCTGCTACATTATGTGAGCCACGCGAATACCTCGGCCTGTTGCACAGTCAAATCGATACGCGACGATCAAACAATAGCGGGCGGGGGGCGAAAGGGTGGAATGATGTCGGGGACGGGTTTAAGTATCAAGACCGGAGCTGGGTGCTGAAATAAATTCCTCTATCCGTATCGTCCGCAAATACAAATAAAAATAACTCAACGATCCCGCGAATGCGCACGATACCGGGGAAAATATTTGAGAATATTATGAGATCTCTGAAGCGTAACACACGACTTAAATAACGCGCGAGTTTCCACACATCTCGACAGGGGACACGAATCACGCGTGGTTTTACCGTCCTGCAGGAGGATTATGGCAGTTATCACGTTTCGAGCTCGCGGCTCCGACTAAAAGCTCCACAACGTGCTCAGTCCTGTGTAAGTAACTGAGAATGGACAGATGTGTAAACTGTTTTGCGTTCTTCATTTCGGTTAATTCCTGTTGCGTGTGGGTGTAAGCTTTGTAAACAGCGGCGACGACGGCGATCAATCCGCACAGGTCCAGCATTAAGTAGCTTACATTAGATACTGGATCCTGTGTGGCTGTCACGCAGCTCGTAAATACTCGCATTTTCTCATTGACGGGACGCCCGAGCGGCCGGTCGAGTGTAATCGCTCGTATATTATAAGCACAAAACTCCAAGACTCGGGAACTGTTGCGCGAAACAGTTACTACTTATCCGCCAGTTATGCGCCACTAATCTCGACCGGACGGTGTCCTTTGAGTTGGCTCGATTATTTAGAATATTTTCTATTGAGCGCCCAGAGACGCTAATTTAAACTTCGAGTTAAAATCCTGTTAGATTAAATCCGCTTACGGAGTTGACTGAGAGACGAGATTTTCGTTGTAACCACATTGCGAGTGTATATACGCGCGACAGACTTCGTAAGCATAGAATTTTTGCAGGAATAAAAATTCCTGCAGGAGGCGATTTCCGCGCGGTTAACTCAGTTATCTCAAATGTATTTTAATGCGACTTAATATTCAAAGGGATACTACCGGCTACGGTGGCGGGGACATTTTGCGTCAGTTTAAAGAACATTTTATATGGAAACTTTTATATGCGTATTTTACGTGGGAAAAGTTCCTTCGATCGAATTAGCTGAAATTATAAAGCCTCTCTCGTTCAGTTTGTACAAGCGGAAATCTCATCCCCCGCGTATGCATATATTGTTGAAAATGGAAGAAAGGGGAAAAATTCGCAATATCCTCGTAAAAGGACACGAGAAAATCCACTGCTAAGTCCGGGGAGAGCGTGAGCGTATGAATGCAGATTCCACGAGGAAGTGCCGCGTGTTGTTTTCCTACGGTTGTCGCGGTGGAACAGTGAGAAAAGTGGCGCCGGACGTGCGTGAGTCATAATCGAGAATAGACCTCGGTGGATCCGCGACGAATCCTTATAGGGCACGGACAGGTCCTCGCGAGGATAATCGGTGCCGCGTGTGGCGAATCATGAGAGTCCACTTTCGATTTATATACGGACACGATTGTTTGCGGCGTATAAACAGAGAGCCTCGCGACGTCATGTACAGTTTTGCGACTCGCGTGCTGGATACACGAACGCGTGTGTAACCA